>NC_056733.1:109655500-109820500 GCF_019279795.1 Protopterus annectens | reverse complement strand
TGGAGAGGTTTCTGTCGAGGGACTCCAGGCCCCCGGCCCTAGCTACGGCCCCACCCTGCACTCCCTCTCAGACGGGCCCGACTTCCGTCACCCGGCCCCAGGGACAGCCTGCTCTTACTTCCCAGATCGTTCCCTTGTTGGAACAGGATGTGGTTGGTGAGGCCTCCTCGGACCCCCCCCCAAGGAAGTCCCTCACAAACGCAAGTGCAAAAGGAGGCACTTGGACTCCCCTGAGTCCTTGACAGAGGACACAGACTTGGAGGAAGGGGAAGGCTCCCCAAGATCACCCCCCGAAGATGTCTCATTTGGAGACATTATGGAGATGCTCAGGATCAGAGGGGGGTGGTCTGCCCCAAAGCCTACCTCGGACGAGTCTGTGTTTCTGGAGGCGTTTGAAGCAGGCCCGTCTACCTCTTGGGTGTCTCCTCCAGCCTACCCCCTGGTAGACCTAATCATGACCAGGGCATGGAAGGAGCCCGACACTGTGGAGCCCGTTCCCAAGAGGCGGGACAGAATTCTTAGCCCCCCCCCCCTCGGACAGATCGCATTGGAGTAAGGGGACCCCCGTAGATGCCATGTTGGTGGTGGCTGCCACTAAAAGGGAATTAGCCCAGGAGAGTCCCACGGTCCATCCTCCTGACAAGGAGTCTCGGGCGATGGACCGCTTGGGGAAGCGGGTGTTTGCTTCAGCCACCTTCTCGGTAAGGTCGCTGAACTATATGGCACACGTAATAATGACTCCAGCGGGATCTTATTAAAGAGTACGCTGGTTCACCCCTAGAGTCCATGTCGGCAGAGGACAAACAAGTGTACTCTACCCGAATGGCCACTCTCAGGTCTATTTCCAGTACCTCTATGAGGCTACTATCCCATGCTACGGAAGGAGCCGCTAGAGCTAGCGGAGCGGGCATCGTCCTAAGGCGACAGGCGTGGCTCCGCCACTGTGATTTCACTGAACCCTGTAAGGAGTCATTCACTAATGCCCCATTTGATTGTTCTGCCCTCTTTGGCAAGACCGTATGCGACACCTTGGTCCAGAGCGAGAAAGACGGGAAGATGCTGTCTGCCGTCGGAGTCCGCTTCTCTGCTCCCCAGAAGTCTTTCTCCAAGAACCAAAAGGGACAGAAGAAGATGTGGTTCCGGAAATCTCAGCAGTCCCGTTTCGCTCCAGACCTCCCATCCTTCAGAGGCAGAGGAGGACAGGGTGGACGCCGCCCTAGAGGCAGAGGGGGCCCGAAAAACTTTGGGTTCAGAGAACCTTTCTCTGATCGGCCCACGCAGCAACCCTGAAGGGTTCCCCGACTGCTCCACTCTGGAGGCAGTCGGGGGGGGGGCATTTCTCGAGGCACCTAGCAGCTTGCGAGTCCATCACGACAGACAGCTGGGTGCTTCGGATTATATCCAGAGGCTACGAGATTCCGTTTCTCCATCCCCCTCTCAGACTCAGATCCCTCCCCGATGTCACACCCGATCAGAGGAAGGCCGCAGCCGCATAAATTCAGCAGCTGCTAGAAAAAGGAGCAATCCAGCATGTCCCCCCCAGACCAGTACAGATCAGGCTTTTACTCCAGGTTCTTCTTGGTGCCGAAAAAGACGGGGGACTTGAGACCAATCCTCGACCTTTCCCTCTTGAACCTGGCGGTAACCAAAGAAAAGTTCCGGATGATCACCCTTTAATCCATTCTCCCCCCTCTTGCAGGAGAAAACTGGATGTGCTCCATAGACCTCAAGGATGCATACTACCACATCTTGATGGACAGACGATCCAGGAGGTTTCTCCGCTTCAGGCTAGGAGCCAGCCATTACCAATTCAGGGTCCTCCCCTTTGGTCTCACCACAGCCCCCAGAGTGTTCACCAAGGTGTTAACTGTGGTAGTGGCCCACCTGAGACTCCAGGGAATTCAGGTCTTTCCATACCTGGACGACTGGCTCCTGACCGCCCCCACAAGGCATCTACTCTGCACGGCCAGGAATTATTTTCTTTACCTAGCTGCCCGGCTGGGGATCACGATCAATATGGGAAAATCTTCCCTTCTTCCGACTCTGGTCATAGATTTCATCGGAGCCAGGTTGAACACAAACCAGCTTATAGCCTTCTTGACTCCGGACCAGTTGCAATCTCTAAAACTCCATGTGCAGGCTATTCTTCATTGCCCAGCCTCTCTGGCGGAATTGGCCCTGAGGGCCCTAGGCTCGATGGCGGCAACCATCAACCTCTTACCCATGGTGCGCCTAAATATAAGAATCCTGCAATGGACCCTCCAAGTCCAATGGTCCTTCTTGCATTATCCCCTGAGCCACCCCATCCCTCTCAGCAGGGTTTGCAGGAGAGCCCTCTTGTGGTGGCTCCAGTCTCCTGGACCTCCAGAAAGGGCGCCCCTTTTCTATGTCCCCTCCCTTAGCCATGGTGACCACGGACGCCTCTCTCCTCGGGTGGGGGGGGCATTGTCTGGACAGGTGGGCATTGTCTGGGCAGGACCCCAGTCTCCTGGACCTCCAGAAAGGGCGCCCCTTTTCTATGTCCCCCTCCCTTAGCCACGGTGACCACGGACGCCTCTCTCCTCGGGTGGGGGGGCATTGTCTGGGCAGGACCGTCCAAGGCACGGAGAGGAGGGCGGTGCTGTTAGCGTTGCAAGCACTTCAGAGCCTTCTTCCCGTCGAGACAATTGCGATCCAGACGGACAACATGTCTGTCGTCTGGTATATCAACAAACAAGGGGGAACCAGGTCCTATCCACTTTGTTGAGAGGCCATGAGAGTGTGGGAATGGGCGATTTCCACCAACCGTTTTCTCATAGCGACGCACATTCCGGGACAGTCCAACATCCTAGCGGACAGATTGAATCGCACCATCCTCTCGCCGTACGAGTGGTCTCTGAATCTCAAAGTAGCGAAGCAGATCTTCTCCAAATGGGGTCAACCTCGTTGCGATCTTTTTGCCCCTCCCTCAAACACAAAGTGCAACGACTACTTCGCTCTAATTCCCCCACCCGGGGAATCTCCAAGAGACGCTCTAGTGCATGTTTGGCCACCCGGTCTACTTTATGCTTAACCTCCTCTTCCCCTTATGCAAAAGTTTCTGCAGAAAGCCAGACGGTTGGGGAGCAGAATAATCCTCATTGCCCCATTCTGGCCTCGTCAGGCTTGGTTCCCATATCTATGATCTCATGTGGTGAATCCTCCCTGGATTCTAGATCCCATTCCGGATCTGATCTCTCACCCATTGGGCCAACCTGAACAACCTCAAGCTCATGGCTTGGTTGATCCAGTTCCACTGTTAACTAGGACTCCCGATATCTATCTCTTCCCCGGTCAAAGCCATCCTAGTAGCTGCTCACAAGCCGTCTACTAGAAGGATTTATAATAGCAAATGGAAACATTTTTCTATTTGGGCGGAGCATCAGAGCTTAGACCCTTTTACAGCTCTGTTGCCAGTAATATTTAGACTTTCTGTCAGGATTATTTGACCAAGGTGCTAGCTCCTCCACGGTCAAAGTACAATTGGCAGCTATCTCTCATTACCATGTTGGATGTGATCTGGGCCATTTGACCTCGTCCAGATTGTGTAAGGCCTTCTTAAAAGGCACCTTCTTACTAAGACCCCCAGTGAAGGATGTAGTCCCTCCTTTGGATTTAGCGCTGGTACTCCAGGCTTTAACAGCTTCCCACTTTGAGCCTGCAGCTTCGGTGGATCTCAATTTCTTATCCTGAAAAACAGCTTTTCTTGTTGCTATTACTTCGGCAAGAAGGGTTTCAGAACTTCAAGCCCTTTGCGCCAAGCCACCGTACTTGATTTTTCCACAAAGATAGAGTATCCCTCAGGACCAATCCCTCTTTTCTGCCCAAAATTGCTTCCGGATCTAACATCAACCAGTCTATTAATTTACCAGTCTTCTTTCCCAATTACCAGAATAAAGGTGAGTACAAATTGCATTCCTTAGATTTACACAGACAACTACGATTCTGTTTACACAGGACAGCTGGTCATAGGGAATCAGACCAGCTGTTTGTATCCTTTGCTAAACCTAGTTTGGGAAAACCTGTTTCGAAAGTCACATTGTCCATGTGGATTTCCCAGTGTATTCTTCTAGCTTATGACAATTCTGGCCGGCCTGCACCCCATGGAGTCCATGCCCATTCTACTCGGTCTATTTCTACCTCTGCTGCTTTTCGTTCTAGAGTATCTTTGGATGACATTTGCTCAGCAGCCACGTGGGCTTCAACTCGTACCTTCATAAACCACTATAAGTTGGATTTTATCTCCAGAGGGAGAGCATCCTTTGGCTCCGCAGTGCTTTGGAACATCCTTCCATGAGGACCTCCCAAGATTCAGGTAGCTGGGGACTCTGTCCCATAGGTTGATGCACAAATGAAGTTAACTACCTCAGATTAAGAAGTTATGTACTCACCATAACGTTCCATCTGAGTAGGTAAACTTCATTTGTCAGCAACCATCCCTCCCTGCGTCCCCCTGACCTACTTGGATGTTAATGGTATTCCTGTTTCATGACTGATTGTATCCAGGTTAGTCTATAGAGGTGATCCTCTTCTCTGATATTGCAGGTATTGCTTTTAGGCAGCTATATCTGAGGTCAGGAAGGGATGGCAGGGGATTATGGGTAGGGGAGAAGCTTGCAGTTGGATCTTAGCTGTTGGAATCTGCCGGCTCGGATCCGATAACCCATAGGTTGCTGACAAATGTTACCTACTCAGATGGAACGTTATGGTGAGTACATAACTTCTTATTTATTGTGTTAGAAGTGCCCTATGAGATGGGTGGGGGGATGGGAAACTAATTGAATATAGAGATGTATTTTGGCAGCTAATTTTGGAAGCTTGCAAACCCCTTGTTCTTAATGAACATGTCTCCCTAGCCCCCGTGTTAAAATTAAGACCAGCTAGACAGTAAAAAGGAATAGGCATAGTAATTTTTAGTTTTAAGTATATCTAGTAATATTAAAGGTTAGCTTGAGCACTCTTGATTTTTAACTATTTGAATAAGTAATATAGTAGCACCACTAGATGGTAGTAAAGTACTATAGAATGAATTCCTTTCCGTCTCATAGGAACATAGTTAGATTCTTATTTAATATGCTTTATATTAAAAATGTGTTTTAAAGGCTTTTATTTTTAAATAAACGTGGTTTTAATTGAGTAAATAAATATATATATATATATATATATATATATATATATATATATATATATATAAATATATTTAAGTTACATAGTAGGTGGGTTATATTTTAACTGCTGACTTTGATATTAGCTTAATTGACTGAAAGTTTTTATTGGCTAACTGATTATGTATGATAATATAAATTGAAGGATGGGCTCTGGTTGTTGTAGTAAATCTGATGAAGTTCTATTTGTGAATAAAAAAATGTGGTGATAAAGTTAAGTGTTTAAAGGTATTGGGACTAAATAAACATCTCAGTGTTGGTTTACGTCTCCGTGATTCTCCTCTGTGCCTATTTTTATTTTATTTCAGTCTGTAGGATACAGAGTAGAGAGATAGTGATTTAAGCCTGTCTGCATAGGACAGGTGTTGTAGGCCATGGATTCTCTCTGTGATGATAAAGTTAAGTGTTTAAAGGTATTGGGACTAAATAAACATCTCAGTGTTGGTTTACGTCTCCGTGATTCTCCTCTGTGCCTATTTTTATTTTATTTCAGTCTGTAGGATACCGAGTAGAGAGATAGTGATTTAAGCCTGTCTGCATAGGACAGGTGTTGTAGGCCATGGATTCTCTCTGAGGTATTTCAGTGGCCTTTCCAGTTGATGCAGATGTTTGGAGAGGTACATCCCAAATGGGGCATTGTGCTCAATTATTGATCTAATGAACGAGGAGTATAGAAAGGTAGTAACCTCCTTTTTTCTGGATGTGATCCCTTTACTTATGAGATGACCCAAGTGTAAGGCTTTTCTGATCACTGCCACTACATTATGGTCGAATGTGAGGTTATCAACCTGAGTGTCCAGGTCTCTCACCACAGGTTGTGTGCTTAGGGGGATTGCCATTGATGTGGTAATCAAGGGTCGTGTTTTTGCCGAATGGTATGACTATACATTTTTTTGCATTTAGCTTGAGGCCATAACTCTGGCACCAGTCATTCAGTTGCTGTGAGACCCTCTTGCGGTATGTTAACATCATTTGGGGAGTCAGTGACAGCACCCAACTTAGCCATCTGCAAACTTGGTCAGCCACAGGCCTTTTGTCTTTGCCTGGACCTCTGAGAAGTAGGTGCCAGACAGTAGGAGTCCCAGGACAGATCCCTGGGGAACTCCACTAGTGACAGGTCTACTATCTGAGGTGGAGGTGCCTATTTTGACTTTGAGGGTCCTGTCTGTGAGCCAGTTGGCCACCCACCTGATGAGATAGGGATTTATGCCAAGTTGTGTTAGCTTTTCTATGTTGGCCAAGTGGGTGGTTGTGTCAAAGGCCTTGGCCAAGTCAAGGTAAGCTGTATGTACTGACTTTCCCTCGTCAAGGGCCTTGGCGACAGTCTCAAAGAAGTCAGCCAGGTTCAACAGGCAAGATCTGCCCTTGAAGAATCTGAACTGGGTGGGATCAAGTGCTTGGAGATTGTCTATGTCCTTGTTTATGAGCTGTATAAATAATATACACTCTGGCTTTACAGTTCAGACTTATCCGTGGAGCGATAGTTTCCAGGGTCAGTAGTGGCACCTCCTTTGTGCAAGGGGATGACAATGGCAGTTCTCCACTCTACTGGAATGAAGCCTGTACTTAGGCTGTGGTTGAATAGGGTGCTCAATGGCAAAGCCAGTTATTGCTGGAGATGGTGCAGAATACATCCTTTGTTACTGTCAGGTCCCACGAAAGCTGTGTTCTTTGCCTTGGATAGGGCCTGCAGCACTTGATCTACGGAGATGTGAGGTGCGGGACAGGTATCGGGGATGTCAAAAAGGCCATTGGGGGGACAGGGAGGTTAAGTTTGCGCTGAACCCAAGTCAAAAGAATCAGTATAAGTGATACTGTTAAGTGCTAATTCGGAACAAACCTGGGCTGTGCCATGGAGGTTTGGATGTAACTGAAGAAGACTTTATAGTTTCCCTTTGTTTTGGAGGCTAATTTCATTTCATAATTGACCTTGAAGGTTTTCTCTAGTGATCTAATTTGCTTGTTGAGGCTAAGGAGGGAGTTTTTCCAATTTGGAATTTGTTCTTTTTTACCCTTGGACAACAGTTTCTTCAGTTTGTTGTAAATCTTGTTGGTAGAGGGATGTCCACAAAACAGGTTTGCGTTTCCTTGAGCAGGTTTTAGTTGTACTGGGTATGGCTGACTCCATGCAGTTGTACAGGTGCTTGTATACTGCATTGGCATATACTGTTCAGGGTAGTTATGTACGTCCTCTGAGGGGGGTGCGATGGTGTGAAGCTACAGATACCTTCCCTTAGGAGGTTGTAGTCCGCTTTTGAGAATTTTTATAGCTTGATTTTACAAGGTGCCAGACTCCATTATATTCCTATACTTAATTCCTGTTTCGTATCCTTCTGTCACTACCGTTTTCCACTGAGAGGCCTTCTAAGCTCCTCTTTTGCTATGATTTCCTTGCAGATAAATATAGTGTATACTCCAGACGCTTTAGTTTTTAGAGCTGTAAATTCCCAAAATTATACGGTTCAGTACTTTTTGTCTGTCTGTGGTAACTTGAGTAAGGTGATTTCTGACTATTCAGAAGCCAAGTCTTCTGCAGTGTCTTTATTTGTGCCTCTCAATTGGTTAGACATCCAATTAGGTGTAGTTATGAGTGCTGCAGGTACCTCTTCTAGGGCTGTAGCCACTGGTTCAATTTCTGTGACTTTGCCAGTTTCACAGATGATGCCGTCAGACAAATGGGTTCTGTCCATCACTTTGGGAGAATACAGAATTTTTTGGAACACATTTCCCTGTCCTTAGGAAATTCCTTGGCCTCCTCAAAGTCTGATTCATCTTATCCTTCCTATTCAAGACCTTTTTTTCTCAGGGTGCAATAGAATAGAACTGGCTTCTTGTCAGAGAACAGGTTTTTATGCAGCGTGACAGTCTGAGGTATTGCCAGCTATGTATGGAGATGTAGGGCAGTGGATGTGTAACGTGCCAGCATAGCTAGCTGAAATTTTGGGGAAAAAAATTGTCATTTGTACAGATGCTTTGTTGAAAAATGTATTTGTAAAGCTGCTGGTGTTAAAATGTACCAACAGTTTGTCCTGCTGGACAGCAAAGAAATGCACATGTATGTTAGACTGTATTATAACTGTTAAAATTAATATTGTAACAGAGGATACTGGAAGACGAGGTTAAGCTCAGCTCCAGCTAACTTTGAAAAAAATAGTTTGAAATTAAATTTCTTAATTTAGGCAGTAAAGGTTGTATCTTATAGTTCTGATTGCAGCCAGAGACAAAAAGATTGGGAAAACAAGGAGTGGGAATCCAGTTGTATTGTCTCTAGCAGGGAACTAATTGCTACCCTGGAAGGGTGGAAGTGTTGAAATGGCTTTATGACTTCCAAAAGCTGCAACAGATCTTGGCAAAGCCCTATGTTTGTGTATTATTGACACATATATGTGCTAAACCCTGGCAGCTTCTAGTAAAGGGAGGAGGCTAGTATGGGAACCAAAGTCAGATGACCAGATGTATGTGATGGCATTCTGTAATCCAGGACAAAAATGATATTTTAATGCAAGATGAGACTGAAGTCTGAGGACAGTCTGTTTTTCAAACCTGATAAGGGACCCCTCATCTACTTCATCTTGCCTTGCTCTATTAAGTGGCCAGGGAATAGTAATTCTTTAGATTAGATTAGTCAGGAAAATATAATGAGATTAGTTAAGAATTGTTTTTTGGAATAGTAATTCTTTAGATTAGATTAGTCAGGAAAATATAATGAGATTAGTTAAGAATTGTTTTTCTATATCTGTGTGAATCTGTTCATCAGTGTTATTTTAATATGTCCTGTGATTATTGTAAATGGATATTCCATATTTTCATGTTTTTATTTATTATTATTTAAATATGTTTAACTTTTAATTGTGTCTGGTCCTTTTAGAGAATATTTTAAACTTTGACTACTCATATCTATTTGTTGACTCTGTGGCCACTCCTGAAAGCCTTAATACAAATGATCGTGTTTGACCAATGCAGTAATATTAATTTCACTCAGTATAATTGGGTACCCTTGTAAGTGCCTTAGAGTAGCTGGAGTGTCTGTTGGCAGTGTAACTGCCTTCTAGTCTGGGCAGAAAGGTGCATAGCAAGTACATCTCTGCCAGTCTTTCCAAGATGTGTGTGTGTGTGAATCAAATCTGTGTGCGGGTCAGCTGCTTGGAGCAGGGACACATCACTGGTTTCACAGAGTGGGTGCTGAAGGACTTAACTTGGACACTCTGCTCAGGACTCTTCTCTACAGTTGTGCAAGTGGGAAGTCTTCTTGGGGACCTGGAGAAAGAGAGAGAAACCCAGACCCCTGGACTGAGTGCGTTTCCTGTGTGCTGTTAAGGGAAATTGTGCTTGATGCAGAGAACTGCATCTGTTTTTGTTCCAAATGAATGTCCCTCTCCAGTGTCATTGGTAAGGATTGAGGCTCTTTGATTACTGGCCCAGAGAGGTGACATCACACTCAGTAATGTGTCTGGTGCCAAGAAAGGAATGGACTTTGAGATCTGTGTTGGATGTTTTCTTCATTGCTTTTAAGATGTTGAGCATTTTAGCGATTGCTTCAAGTGATTCTTCCACATGCTTTCATGTTGACTTTTGATTAAAGGACGCTTATCTTCATACTCCATCTGCATTTCAGGTAATTCTTACTTTGTGTGTTCATTTCACTTTCGGTTTTCTGCTTTATCATTAGTCTTTCTGCTATCCCAAGGGTATTCTCAAAGTGCCTAGCTCCCTTTGTAGACTTCAAGCAGTTCAGATATTTCCTTATGTAGATTATCTTTTCATTCCAGCTCTTACCTAAGAACATCTTCTGACTTATTTGCATTTTTTGTTGGACCATCTGGCTAGACTGGGGTTTGCACCGAACCTGAAGAGTCTTTAATTCCATCTCAGGACTGGATTGTCTTGAGCTGCAGAATCAACACCTTGTCATTAACCATTCTTCCAGAAGACGGTGTTACTTTCTGGATGAATTACGTTCAGAATTTTCTTCCCTTGGATACAAGAGAGATTCTCAGAGCTTTAGGCAACATGGTATCAGTGATTCCCATGGTTCCTTTTGACAGACTCTGTGTGAGGAGGATGCAGTGGCATCTGAAGTCTGTTTGTACTCCTTATTAACCTTTAAAATTCCTCCTCTTCCCTTCATCAAGAAGGATCTTTTTTCCTGGAAAGGGCAGGTTTTACTCATTGTAGGAATGCCTCTTCTGTTTCCTGTTGCCAATCCTATCTGGCATGGGATGCTTATTTCTGGGACATCTGGGTTCAGCACATTTGGTCTTGCAAGGAAAGAAAAGACCCCGTCAGTATAAATTAGAAGTTCTCTTAGTTTTTCAGTCTCTACACCACCTCTGGACTCCTGAGTCATCTTTGGTCTCCACAGACAACACTACAGTTATATGGTATATCAACAAGTAGGGGGAAACGGTATTAGCTCTGCAGATTGGCTTTTATAGCGAAATTGCAACTTCACACATTTTTTCTCCAAGTTCTGTATATACCGTTGGTGAGAAACACAATAGTAGTTCTTTTGAACAGATGCAGAGCAGATTCTAATGGATGGATATTATAGAGGGCTTTCTGGACATTGACTTGGATGGGGTACTGAACAGATTTTGTTGCATCCATAGAAAACGGACCGCTCATACTGTTTTGTTTAGTATTGAGAATGGACACCATGACCTTTCACTAGAAAAGGGGGATGTCCTTCCATTTCACTGTTGCACTATTCATAACATTGGGGATCCCATGTCAAGGGCAGCCCGACATCCAGCCAGTATACCAAAGCCTTTCGGTTGCGTTAAGGTAAGCCATATTGGTCAGCCATAGGGCTCTTTGTTTCTACTTGAGTGGTTGCCTCATTCCCCTGTAACTGAAGTAAATTGACTCTTACATTAAGAGCTGTAATACTTGCCTTATAGCTTTAGGACACCTTGGGAAACCTTGTAAACTGCAATAGCCCCGCTACGCTCAGGCTCTCTTTGCTCCCCTCCCTGCCCCCAATTCCCTCCTGCCCCCAATACCTCTAAATTTATAGTACTATAGCCACACCCCCACTTTCTAGATCCTATCTGCTTTCATCTGGGATAATTCCACCCACCCCCATTCTACTACCTACATTTTAATAGCACCTATTAGCTTTCATCTGGCATTCTCCCATCCCCCTTCCAGTACCTTTACCTCACCACTCTATCTTCTGGTGTTGCATCACCAGGTAAAACAGTTCCTTAACTCACTAGCTGAATCACAGATAATGATATACTCATCTTTACTACCCCTCTTGTTCACACCATACCGCCTTTCCTTGTATGAAAGCCAGTTTCTCACGGGATTTCAGGTCCCAAAAGGCCATACTATCACCTCAGCTGCAAATCCTTCCACCTTCAACCATACTTACAGTACCAGATCCTATCCAATATCTTGTTCAGTCTGTCAACATCTCAACCCCAGGCACATTAGCTCTAGATCCAAACACTACCACAAACTAATAAACAAATTCCTGAAGTTCATCACTCACCCCAACCCTGGCCCACTCACTTCAGATACCCCCTCTACTTGCAATCTAAGCTACAAACCTACAATTAATAGGCCAACTAACTCTCTCCTAGTCTGTCATCTCAATATTAGAAGCATTAATAACAAGGTACATGAACTGCATGCACTTCTGGATGTCCACTCCCCTGAGATTCTCTGTTTATCTGAAACCTGGTTAAAACCTAACACTAAAGACAATGAAGTGTTACCACCTGGGTACAACATACACAGACTGGATCGTGCTTCGAGGAAGGGGGGGGGGTAGCTGTACCTATAAATCTGAGTTGAATGTCACCATAGATGTAATACAATCACCTCAGATTAATAACTCGGAGATTCTTGCCACCAAATTGCAACTTAATAAAAATAAATGCATTAATATCATCTGTGTGTACATTCCCCCCAGGTAACAATATATCTACATTGGAAGATATCCTGCGCTGGCTGTCATGTCACTACCCCCAAGAAACCCTACTTGGAGACTTTAACATAGACTGGGGCACCTGTTCCTCAGAATCCCCAACCACCCATATTAACCTGCATGCATTTACATAAATCATATCCACCCTTACCAGGATATGTAAACCCAACCAAAAAGAAAGTATACTTGACTGGGTACTCATAAATAGTCACCCCCAACTGTACACCTCTGGTACCCTCCTTAATGGCCTAAGCGATCACCTTCTCACATATGTAATTAAGCACAAAACCATTAATTCCCAACAACCCTTATTCAGAAAGGTTAGAAACAATAAAAACTTTGACCCTGCCAAATTAAAACAAGAACTAAACTCATGTAATTGGTCTATTCTAAAACACCTCCCCTTAGAGGAAGCAGTAGCATACTTTAACAACAAATTCCTTGAGATCCTTGATTTGCATGCACCTGTTCATTCAAAGAGAGCCAAGGCAAAAACTGCGCCATGGCTTTCTATGGAGTCTAAACTCAAAATTACCCTTAGAAACGAAGCATGGGCTTTATGGCGTTCTTCTAAAGACCCTCAAGATCACATTAAATACAGGCAATCCAGGAACGAAATCAAAAAAATCAATTTTACAAGACAAAAAATAATACTATTGTAATTTACAGACAATAAATCAAAATAACCCTCAGAAGTTTTGGGCAGGTTTCAATAATCTACTACATCCTGTACAAACTTCAACCCCAATCCCTGCTGCTACTATTGATAAAACCCCTGAAGATGTTTCTGATAGTTTTAACCAATTCTTTACTGAGACTATTCATGCCCTAGCTAGCCAACTACCTCCTAGCTCCCCTGGTCCTGAAAGTAGCACCCCTAGAAACCTACTCGCGTTCAGCTTCCAACTAGTCGCCACTTCACTTATCCGTACCTTGATCAAAAAATTAAAACCCACTACACTTTCTGCTGATCAGCTCCCTGCCGAGTACCTACAAAAATCAGCTGATGCTATCGCTTACCCTGTCTCAATACTAATCAATCGAACCATAGTAGAAGCTAATCCCACTTCACAGAGGAGGCAGCTCTACTGAATTCTCCAATTATAGGCCAATAGCTATACTCTCTCCACTTGCAAAGATTATGGAAAAATGTATTCCTAGACAACTCATGCACCACCTAATCCAGAATCGCCTTATGTCAGACACTCAGCATGGCTTCTGTCCTCATCACCACACTACTTCAGCCCTCCTAGCCTTTACCAACACCTAAACCATAATCGCAACAATAATTATATATCCTCAGCCCTCTTTTTGGATCTTTCCAAGGCATTCGATATGGTTGATCACCAACTTTTAATCCACACCCTGCAAACATTCTGTCTAGATACTGGAGCCCTCCAGTGGTTTCAATCCTACCTGAATGGTCGACAGCAGGCTGTTCTCTGGCAGAACAAACTCTCTAACCTTCTACCTAACACCCTTCTAGTACCACAAGGCTCTATACTAGAGCCCTTGCTGTTCTCCATCTTCATTAACGACCTTTATACTGTCATCCCAAAAGTCAGCTGTATCCAATATGCTGATGACTCTACTCTGATTTGCTCAGCCACATCTCCAGTAGAGTTATTGTCAGCTACCCAGACCACCTTTAATACAATGGAAAACTGGCTTTCTGAATATCGTCTGATGCTAAATCCCAAAAAAACTAAAATGCTGTTATTTTCACCAACACGTAGGTCTACCGCTTTCACCTTTACCATAAAATCAAATGATGGCACAGTAATCTCCCCTGACCCATCTACAAAACTATTGGGTGTCGTCATAGACAATAATCTAAAATTTGACCTACATGTTAACCAAACTATCAAAACCATCAATAAAAAACTAGGGTCACTTTACAGAATAAAAGCCTTCC
Source organism: Protopterus annectens (assembly GCF_019279795.1). Taxonomy (NCBI): domain Eukaryota; kingdom Metazoa; phylum Chordata; order Ceratodontiformes; family Protopteridae; genus Protopterus; species Protopterus annectens. The sequence continues at coordinate 109,806,468 of NC_056733.1, read as the reverse complement.
TAACCCCTCCAGCTAAAATTGCCATAGCTCGCTCTCACCTTCTTTCAATCCTTCTGTATGCATCCCCTCTACTCTCGAATTTAAACAAGACTGTCCTTAACAAACTGTCAATTTGCTACAACCACATTGCCAGGTTTGCCACTGGGCTGCCTTTTAGGACACATCATTGCATCAATATAAATCAGCTTGGGTGGCTTGAACTACCCAGCCTAATCCAGTATAACCAACTGATTATGGTCTATAAAGTCCTCTATAATCCGGACAATACTCCTGCACTTAAAAATATTATCACCCCCTATAACAATCCTAGACCGCTTCGATCCTCTAACAAACTACTAATTCAGACTAGCAAAATTAATAACACAGCCGGTGATTCTCTTTGCAAACTCTGTAAGTAGATCCTGGAACTCTCTTCCAGCTGATATTACCTTACTTTCCACTTTAGGTCAATTTAAAACTAGACTCAAAACAACATTTGTCACTTAACTGGCTATGTCAATGTATCAAGCCTGGCTAACTCTCTCTAGAATGTGTAAAAAATCTGTTGACCAGTTTACTGTGTAATTTAATTTAATCCTGACTTGTGCTCAGGATTTACTGTAACCTGTGGAACTTGTTTAACTTGCTTACTTATGTAATCTCTGTAAATAGTCTGTAATATGTAATGCTGGTATTATGTAATGCTGTATCTGCTTACCCTTGGAGCTTTTCTCCCCGGGTCTCCGCTGAAAATGGACATGCATCCAGTCGTACTATCCCGGTCAACAAATGTAAAATAAATAAATAAAATGTCACACGTATACTCCTTGCATAGCATAGGTTATAAAGGTGAAGTCCAGACTGAACCATCATCAGAACTTCGTTGCTGCCAGACCAAATGCCTTCATTTGATAGTCTGTCTGAACACCCTCTCCGTTGCTGGTTCACCTAGCCATTGCAGATAAATGCCCCATTGGGGTGATTTTTTTACTTCTCTCTCTCTTTTTTTTTTTTTTTTTTCTTTTTATTGTTGCTTTTGGGGTTTCATGTCATCCAATAAGGGTAAATGCCAGGGTGGGAGACCAGATTCCCCATAAAAACTGCCACAACCATTGTCTCTTTTGCGTAGGTGCCTCTCACAACCATACATCCTGTTCCATTTGTCAGGCTTTTGTACTCAAAACCCTTCATACTAGACTATCTTTTTTGGTGCTCTGTCTTGAAAGTCAGTGCCTTAAGCTTCTTGCGAAAGACACAGTGGAGGGTACTTCCTGCTCAAAGGGACAGTCATCACTGAAGAAGGTCAAGAAGCCTAGGCTGGAATCTTTCTCTTTTCAGCCTCTGCTGGACATCTCTCCTGAGGCAAGTGAATGCATGGAGGTTCGCTTGGCTTTGTCGTCTGATTCCTCTAACACGACCAGGTTGGAGGCCTGTGGGGGTCTGACTTTAAGCACATCTGAGAAGGTTTTGCAGACTTCCACTTTGAACATTCAGTGGGAACTACAGCTGATTGTCTCAGAGGGGCTTAGGGGTATGCCTCATATTTTAGTCTGAGAAGAAGTCTTTACTACCATCATTGAATGCCATCCTGGGTCAGAGCCTTCCCAGTATTATAAGGTTGATGTGTCACTGAAGAAAAAAATAAGACTAAACATTTCTCCAGCTCCTAAGGAGACCCAGGGAACTGGATTCAGATGAGGAATCCCTTGCTTATTCTTCTCAAATTCCATCTCTATTCAATCTCCAGCTCCCAAATTCGATAAACACTTAGACTTGGTCATCAAAGTGCACATCAGACTTAACTGAATCCACTCGACAAGCCATCAGTAGAACCCACCTTCTATCCAGTCTCTTGTACACCTCACCCATTTCCACCAGTCTAAGAAAATGTGACTTGGCTAAACTGGAATCCTGTTACTACAAAGTAGCCAGATTTGGTGCCAACCACCCCACTAGGACCCATCACTGCGTTATACTGCATCTTAATTGGTTAGAACCCCCAACCTACAACCAGGTGGCACTAACACACTCCACCTTGTTACACCCTGATAACTGTCCATCCAGTAGCAAACTCGTTCAATCCTATGTAAGCATCAGAACTTTTAAGATCATCCAAGTGCTTTTGAAGGTTAGTAGGCCAAACATATATGGGTACCCCCTATACTCATAAAACTACCAGTATATAGAATGATATACCTTAATATATTCTCGGTGATAATAACATGTCTAAATTCAGACATCTACCACAAGCACACATGGCTCTGCTCCTGCTCTAGATTTGATTAACTATTGAGCTTACTTCCACAAGCTCTACCCTACCACCTGTGCTTGTACCTTTACTACTACCTATTTTTCTTCCCTTGCTTCTCCTGATTGCCAGTGTTAAGATTTGTTGGCCTGTCTACTCCTCCTCTTACCCTCTGCTCTCTTATTTGCATCTCATTTATTTACTTTCCATCACCACACCAAGCTAAACACATGCTTTCTTGTTAATTGTTGTAATCACTTGAGTGTAATTGAAGGCACATATAAATGTTAATTCTAAGTTACTATCGTTTGTATCTTTACTATTGTATCTGACCCAGTTGATGTTTGTAGCTGCATGTTTACTAAACTTCAATATCTGTCATTTTGTCTTATGTACTATGAGAACATTGAATCTGTGGAGCTTTTCTCCCCGAGCATCTGCTGAAAATGGGCGAGCAATGTCCCAGTCAGACTATCCTGGTAAACAAATGGAAATAAAAAAATAAAATAAAATAAAGAAAAAAATCCTTTGGACAATGGATTAGAGGAAGAGAAATCTACCAGTCCTGATGGTCCCTTTGAAGGGATTTCTTTTGGAGACACTATCACCAGGATAATGGTGTTCTTTAAATGGGATTGTGATCATGTTTCTGAGGTGCATAAAATATACTATGGTTTGCTGCAGATGGATTCTCCTAATCTTCCTGTTTTGGCTGCCTTGTTGGATGCATTTTCTAATGCTTCTAAGGCTCCAGACTCCCAGCCCCCTGGTCTCAAGAACCTGATAGATGCTGTAGGGTGCCTGAGGACTGAAGGTTTTTGTTAAGTGCAATTATGATGCAGTAGATGCTTCCTCTGTGGCTGGTGCTTTTGGGTCAGTGAGGAGGAGGTATTCTTGGCTTCAGCTTCAACCTTTACCTGATGATGATAAGGCTAAGTTGATGGATGCCTCTCTTGATAATAAACACTTGATGTTCTGTAGTCCTATCTCGCCTTCCTTTTTACATATGGGTTTGGAGCCGATCTTTGGCTCCGACTCTGCCTATTGCAAAGCTCAAAGTCGCTTAGTTGGCTCGTGGCTAGGAAGGTGTCCCATAGTGCAGTAGTACAATCCCCAGATCTTGTTTGCTGCGTCTACATGTTCAGAAGTGCTTCTTGCTTGGCCGTGGCTAAGTTTAAACTTTTTTGTATGATCACTGTACCATTTTCTGTAGTTAGTTGTTTTACTCTAGATGGTGTTTAGTAGTATTAACAGTGTTTACAAGAGTTTAGAAGTGTTTTTGATATTTAAATTAGTTTGTTGAGAACTAGTTGGCCGTTGGCCATTGTTGTTCTCCGTTGGTATCCTGTGTGCTAGTTTCTTGTTAACTTTGATATTCCATAGGGCCGCGTTTAGTTAAGACCCTATTTTCTGGCTATATATATATATATGTGTGTGTATATATACATCTGTGTGTGTGTGTGTGTGTGTATATATATATATATATATATATATATATATATATATATATATATATATATATGTATATATATATATATATATATATATATGTATATATATATATATATATATATATGTATAGTGTGCTGTGTTCATTGCTAGTCTTGTTAGTGTTTTCTCTGCGGGTCCACGATGTTCATCGTGCATACAGCTGCAGTCATAACAGATGGGTTATCCTGCCGTCAGGCGGGTCCTCGGTCGGCCGAATTCCAAAGTCTAGGTCCGGCGTCAGTTGTCGCTTCCTCCCCGACGTCAGTGCTGCAGGGGTATAAAAGAGGCAGCCGACGCCATTTTCCCAGTCTTTCTTGCCGCGCGGTGCCCGAAGCAGAAGCAGTTCGCAAGTGCCGGTCGGCCAGCTCCTGAGATTTACGAAAGTATTTCAACCGAAGTCTTCTTGAAAGCTAAGTACCCCGTTGGGGAAACTTTTCTTGCCTCAGACCGATGTCAGACAAAGTTAATAATTGTATTTCATGTGGGAAGCAAATACCGCATAAGGATTTCCACTCTTACTGTATACCTTGCTTAGGCCCAGACCACGACGTCTCGGCCTGCCGTTTTTGTGCTAGATTCAACAAACGCACTATTAAGCGTCGGGCGGAGTTCGCCCTTCACTTTTTTGGCAAAAAATTTAATTATATTATGTCGTCGGATACTCTCCAGTTTTGAGCAAAAAACGCAAAGATAAGGACCGGCATATGAGGTCCGCACCACCTACTGATACCACGCTAAGGCCGACTACTGGTTCTCCAGTACACAGCGAGGCGCCTACGCAGCCCCTGAGTACCGATGACAATGCATTACCGGTGTCTTCAGTACCCGAGGTCGCAGGCTCCTTGGCCCCCATTCCTACTACAGATACTGACGCCACTCCTGGCGGGGAAACTCAGAATTTAGACAGGCCTGCCATTTCTCAAGGGGTCTTCAGGCCTTCCTCCTTCTCCATTAAAGCCTTCACTAAATCTAAAACAGCCATGAAAACCAAAAAACAGGTTCCTCAGACACCCACTCAAGGCACCATGCCTAAAGAGCAGATGCTTAAAATGGCTGAGGATTTGATTACTCTTATCAGGGGTTCTCAACCCCCCTCTGACAAAAGGCCTAGATTAGAGGAAGACTACCCTTCCTCAGATCAAGCTTCTATTACCTCAGAACTATCGGAGGACCAGGATTTGGCCTATTCTCCATTCGAAGACTCTGATGCAGAGGAGTCTATTCCCTCGGTCTCCCCCCCTGAGGACTTCTCTTTTGGGGAAACCCTGCATACATTGAGGGGAACACTTTCACTGGGAAGGCCAAGATTACTCAGATTCCAAGAAAAGGCTCAGGGAATTTCTTCTGCTCACCCAGCATAGGCCTCTGGCTATCCCTCCTGTTTTAGATATATTGGTTGATGTGTACACAGAAGCCAGCCTTAATCCTGATTCTTTGCCTCCAGCTCCTGTTAAACCAGACTGATATTACCAGGATGTCCTTCATGGATGCATCTGCAGTCATAACAAGTGGGTTGTCCTGTCGTCAGGCAGCCCTGCAGTCGGCCGGATTCCAAAGTCCGGGTCCGGCTTCGGCTGATGTCGCACTCCACCCGACGTCATCTCTGTTGGTCTTCGGGTATAAAAGCATCAGCCGACGCCATTTTCCTCAGTCTTTCTTGCCGCGCGGCGCCCGAAGCAGAAGCTGTTCGCAAGTGCCGGTCGGTCGGATCCAGAGATTACTTCTACCGAATACTACTTCGAAGACTTCTAAAACTAAGTACCCCGTTGGGGACTCTTTCTTGCCTCAGCCGATGTCAGAAAAAGTTAACAATTGTTTAACCTGTGGGAAACAAATACCTCATAAAGATTTCCACTCTTACTGTCTGCCTTGTTTAGGCCCAGCCCACGACGTAGCAGCCTGTTCGCGCTGTGCGTCTTTCAACCGACCTAACGCTTAGGCGTCAGTCGGAGTTTGCAGAACAGTTTTTCGGTACTGATTTTGCGTACATTATGCCGTCGGATCCTCCGACTACCCAATCTACCAAAAAACGCAAAGATAAAGACCGACACTCGCGGTCCGCTGTTTCGGGCGAAACCACGGTAAAGGAAACGGCGAGTGTCTGGGTTTCGGCCGAAACCGAGAAAACTGATCAAAGTGCAGCTGAACCTATTCTTACAACTGAGGCCCCTGCTACAACTCTTGAATCGACCTCAGAAATTGTACCCACTACGGTGGTTGACTTATCAGACACCATCCCCTTGGATGTCTCTACCCCAGCACGTGGTGCTGCTAGGCCTCCAGCAGCCATGTCCATTAAGGCCTTCGCCAGGGCTAAAGCAGCCAAGACTACTAAATCAGTGCCTGTTAAACCCCCCACATCCAGGCCCTCTTCTAGTTCTCAAATGCTTTCTTTGGCAGAGGATTTAATTTCTTTAATTAGAGGATCTCAATCTCACCCAGACAGGGCCTCTCAGCCCCCAGAGAAGAGACCTAGGGCAGAGCCCCCTGAGCCAGTGTCTTCTGATGATTCTGCTGATGAATCAGACATAACTGACCAGCCAGAGGCTCCCTTCTCCAATTTTGAAGATTCTGATGCTGAAGAATCCATCCCAGCTGCTTCCCCACCAGAAGAATTCTCCTTTGGGGAAACCTTGCATGCCATGCGAGAACAGTTCCAATGGCAGCAACAGGATTTTTCAGACTCCAGAAAAAGACTTAGGACCTTTCTGCACCTCCCACAGCACAGGCCCTTGGCTATACCTCCTGTTCTCTCTGTGGTGGATGATGCTTTCAATGATGTCTGCTCCGCTCCAGACTCTTTACCCCCAGCCCCTGCCAAACCAGACAGATTTTACAGGGTGCCAGATACTCATCACCACCTTTACAAGGCCCCTCTTGCAGACCCAGAAACTATATCCCAGGGTCCCAAGGCAGTAGCCGCGACCACAGCTAAAAACCCTATTCCTTCTGAAAGGGAAGCAAGGTCATTAGACAGATGGGGTAAAAGGTCTACACTTCAGCTACTCTCTCAGCTAGAGCTTTAAACTGTCAGTTTCACATGATACAATACCAAGAGTTTATGCTTGATCAGTTAACTAAAAAACTAACCACTGATGAATCTCTTGATAAGAAATATGTATTAGAGATGGTAAATAACATACAACAAGTTAGCAACCATTCCTTAAAATGTGGCTATGATGCACTGGAGGCTTCATTTAGATCAGCCATGACAGGCACAGTGATAAGAAGGCATGCATGGCTAAAGGAACAAGCTTTACCGGATCATGTTAAAGCTAAGTTGCTAGATGCTCCTATGGACAAGACAAGTTTGTTTGGTACACCTGCCCAGCAGGTTATGAAGAAAATGGAAGAAAAGGCAAAATCTGTTCAAACTGTCAAAGATTTCTTGCAGGTTCAACCCCCAAGGTTTAGCAGGAACTGGCCTGCCAAAAATTGGTCCTTTCCTGACTCCACAAAATTTCAAAGGGGCAGGAATAGACGTTCCAGAGGCAGAAACCAATCCAGAGGAGGGGCCTACAGAGGACGACAGTGGCAAGGTAACAACAGAGGCACAGACACAGCCACTGCCACTACATCAGCACAACCACAGTGACTTAATCCTAACTCCGCCTACCAGGGAACAAATAGCAGCTCCTCTAGGCGGAAAGTTAACCTTATTTTCAAAGAACTGGCACTACATAACAAAAGACAAGTGGATTTTACAAACCATAGATCAAGGTTACCGGTTTCACTTCCACACTCTACCAGTCAAAAGAGGAATGCCAAATCTACCTCCAAATCAAAAAACAGAGGCTCTACGCCAGATAATGGAGTTAGCAAACATGAGAGCTGTGGAAAGAGTGCCAACAGCAGAACAAGGAAAAGGGTTCTATTCCAGACTATTCCTAGTTCCAAGAAAGGAAAAAAGTTGGAGACCAATTCTCGACCTGTCCACCTTAAATACATACATCATTGTCCCAAAATTCAAAACGCTGACCCTACAGCAACTTCTTCCCATGCTGGGCAAGGAGTCTTGGCTGGTAACTCTAGATCTCAAGGAGGCATACCTGCACGTCCCCATTCGACCAATCTGCAGAAGATACCTCAGATTTCTTGCAGGATCAGAGCACTATCAATTCTCAGCATTGCCCTTTGGCTTATCTACTGCCCAGAGTATTCACAAAATGCCTGGCATCAGTAATCGCCATTGCAGACTACAGGAATTCAAATTTACCCATACCTGGACGACTGCCTACTACAAGGGGACAACAAAAGCAAGCTGACAACAGATTTACAAAGGGTCATTTACTTGCTACAAGGACTGGGATACACAGTCAATTTACAAAAGTCAAGGCTGATACCATCCCAAACAAGGACATTCTTGGGCGGAATTGGACACAGTACAACAAATGGCATTCCTGACTACAGAAAAACAAAAGAACTTCCTCTTTACTTCTTGGCACTAACAAAACTGAACAAGTTAACAGCAAGAAAAGTTCTGCAGGCCTTGGGCTTCATGGCATCATGCATAATCTTGGTCCCATTTGCCAGACTACATATGAGGAAACTACAGTGGTACCTAAAGAATTTATGGTCCCAACACAGACACAGTCTAGAAACAGAAATCCCACTAATTCCATGCTTAAAACAGGAGTTCCTATGGTGGGCTCAGGCATGCCAGTCAAACCCAGGCCTACCCTTTCGCAGATGTCAACCAAGCCAGACCATCACAACAGACGCTTCAGACCTAGGATGGGGGGCCCACATGCTGGACAAATGCGTGCAAGGATTGTGGACACAGGATCAACTTCACCTACACATCAATCTAAAAGAAATGCTGGCAGTAAAACTGGCAATCCAAAAGTTCAAACCATTCCTCAAAGAGGGCCAGTTGATGATAAGGACAGACAACACCACAGTCATGTGGTACATCAACAAACAGGGAGGCACTCATTCATACCCCTATGCAGAATGACCTTGGAGCTGTGGACCCTGGCACTCAGCTACAACATTCAGTTACAGGCAATATTTGTACCGGGAAAGACAATACTCTAGCAGACATATTAAGCAGAACCACTTCGATGCCCATGAATGGAAGCTGCACCCGGACATCTTCAAGACCATCTCAAAGAAATGGGGAATGCCACAGATAGACCTATTCGCATCACCTCTCAATCACCAGCTCAAAAATTCTGCACAAGGACATTCCACCCACTAGCATGGAAAGTGGACTCACTCTCCTTCAACTGGAAAGGCCTAACAGCATATGCATTCCCACCTCTTCCTTTGATACACAAGGTACTACTAAAAATCAAGGAAGAACGTCCAAGGATAATCCTGATAGCTCCAAACTGGCCAAGACAACACTGGTACCCACTACTGAAGAGCATGTCTCGAACAATATGTGGCCAATACCCTGATGCCTTTGATGTTAACTCAGAACAACTACAGCATCATACATCCAAACCTAAAACGCTGCAACTGACTGCATGGAACATCACATAGCAGCAGCTAATCCAGAACTTTCCCAAAGAGTTAAAGACATTATTCTTGAAGCACGCAGACCTTCAACAAGAAGGAACTATGCTGGAAAATGGAAAAGGTTTGTCATTTGGAGTACGGAAAGAGGAAAAGATGTGTCAAACATAGATATGCCTAACATTCTGGAGTATCTGGCGAACTTCTTCATTCAGGCCTGTCCTACTCCTCCATCAAGATACATGCATCAGCTATTTCAGCAGAATACAGCTTTGATCCACCTGTTTTTCGCACCCTTTGCTCAGGCAGTTCCTCAGAGGAATCAAGAATGTAAAACCTCCAAGGAAACCACCATTACCAGCTTGGGATTTAAACTTTGTGCTAGAAAAGTGGACACTATCACCCTTTGAACCAGCAGCAACAGCAGACCTACAACACCTGTCATGGAAAACTGCCTTCCTACTGGCAATTACTTCAGCAAGGAGGGTTTCAGAACTACAGGCCTTAATGGCAGTGCAACCCTTCCTAATCTTCCACCAAGATAGAGTGTCCATGAGGTCTAATCCTACATTTATGCCCAAGGTGGTATCCAGAGTATCTTTAAACCAGGCAATCCACCTACCTACCTTCTTTCCCAACCCACAAAACAGAGGGGAAAGAATACTGCATACCTTGGATGTACATAGACAGCTACGCTACTACTTGGACAGAACAAAAAATAGCAGAAAGACTGACCAACTTTTTGTAGCCTATGCAACAGGAAGGGAAGGAAAAGCTATTTCCAAACATCCAATCTCCAAATGGATAGGAAATTGCATACGATACTGTTACTCCTTCCATGGAAAACCAATTCCACAGAACATAAGACCTCATTCTACAAGGGCAACAGCCACTACCACAGCCTTCTTACGAGGAGTGGCAACCAAAGACATTATTGAGGCGGCTACTTGGACCTCCGTGCATACATTTGCCAAGCATTATAATTTGCCTCTATATTCCAGATCCCGAGCAGGATTTGCCACTGCTGTACTGCAAGGGATCCTAAACACACCATAATCTACTTTTATCCTCCTCCCCTAGTTGGCTATGGTATTCTACCCACTTGTTATGACTGCAGATGCATCCATGAAGGACATAGTACAGTTTTGTACCTACCATAAATGTAGATGTCCGAACTGGATAGCATCTGCAGTCAGGATTACCCTCCCGCCTTCCCCTCTGTGGTACTCCTAGGGTGTTTACCCTCCTAATAGCTAGCTGTTGGGGGGGGAGTCTTTTATGGTGTATTTGTTTGTATATATGTACATATATGCTTATTTTTTGTGTTTACCTCTTATCTATTTGGAAACATTGGCATCTATCCAAATTTTAGCCTGCAAGAGGGCTACTGGCATCTGGGGCAAGAAACACTGAGGAAAATGGCGTCGGCTGATGCTTTTATACCCGAAGACCAACAGAGATGACGTCGGGTGGAGTGCGACATCAGCCGAAGCCGGACCCGGACTTTGGAATCCGGCCGACTGCAGGGCTGCCTGACGACAGGACAACCCACTTGTTATGACTGCAGATGCTATCCAGTTCGGACATCTACATTTATGGTAGGTACAAAACTGTACTTTCCTGATTCTCACCAGTTCCTATATAAAAGTCATACTGCTGACCCAGAAACTATTTCACAGGGTCCCAAGGGAATTAAGGCCTCTACTGCTAAACACCCTTTACCTTCAGAGAGAGATTCCAGATCTTTAGAAAGATGGGGGAAAAAGGTGTACACCTCGGCCACTTTAACCATGAGGGCATGTCAGTTCCATATGTTAAAGTATCAACAGTTTTTGATATCTCAGCTGAAAAGCAAAATGACACAACCAGAACAACCAGATTTAAAAGAGTTGCAGGATTTGTTGCATGGTGCAAAGTAAGTGGGTAAACATACCTTGCAGTGTGGTTTTGATGCTTTAGAGGCCTCATGTAGAGCTGCAGTTACGGGGTTTGTTATACGTAGGCATGCTTGGCTCAAAGAGCAAACCTTACCAGATCATGTCAAAGCTAAATTATTAGATGCACCTCTTCAAAAAGATGTATTGTTTGGTGTTAAAGCAGAGGAGGTTCCAAAGAAAATGGAGGAAAAAGCGAAATCAATGCAAACAGTGAAAGATTTCCTGCAGGTACAGCCTCCACGTTTCAGCAGAAACTGGCCTTCAAAAAATTGGTCCTTTCCAGCCACGGACAGACCTCAAAGGGGCAGATACAGGCGTCCAAGGGGTAGAGGGCAACCTCAAGGATCTTTCAGAGCCAGACAGTGGCAAGCACCAACCCCAAGAGGTGGAGAAGATAAATCACAGTCTTTCAGAAAACGGACACAATGACTTCCCCCTACACCTGCCAAGCAAAGCTTTAATGGCAGCACCTTTGGGTGGAAAACTGACACTATTCTCAAAAAATTGGCATATTGTTACAAAAGACAAATGGATTCTGGACATTATAGACAGAGGCTACAGGTTCCACTTTCACACCCTTCCAAAAATGAGAGGCATGCCAAACCTGCCACAAAATCAAAGGGCAGAGGCACAAAAACAAATTTCAGCTCTCATGGACATGAAAGCAATTCAAGAGGTACCTGCAAAAGAACAAGGTCAAGGGTTTTATTCCAGACTATTCCTGGTACCAAGCAAAGACAAAGATTGGAGACCGATCTTAGACCTATCCATCCTAAACACATATCTACAGGTGCCAAAAATTCAAGATGCTCACATTACAGCAGCTTCTTCCCATGCTGGGCAAGGAGTCTTGGCTGGTAACATTGGATCTCAAGGAGGCATACCTGCATGTCCCTATCAGACAAGATTGCAGAAGATACCTCAGATTTCTTGCAGGTTCAACCCATTACCAATTCTCTGCATTGCCCTTTGGCTTATCTACTGCGCCCAGAGTGTTTACGAAATGCCTGGCATCAGTAATCGCCTTCTGCAGACTACAAGGGATACAAATCTACCCATATCTGGACGAATGCCTGATCCAAGCGGACAGCAAGGACATACTACTGCAGCATCTGGCATTTGTAATAAAACTGTTAACTTCCTGGGATACACAGTCAACAAAAAGAAATCAAAACTGATACCCTCTCAACAAATAATTTTCCTGGGTGCCAACTTGGATACAACCGCCCAGATGGCCTACCTCACGCCAGACAAGCGAGGGCAACTGTCTCAGTACTTCAGAAAAATGGCAACTTACACCAGGCTAACTGCAAGGAAAGTCCTGCAGGCTCTGGGATTCATGGCATCTGGCATCTTGCATCCTACTTATCCCATGTGCAAAGCTGCATATGAGAAAACTTCAGTGGTACCTAAAAAACTTATGGTCTCAACACAGCCACAGCTTGGAAGCAATTATACCACTCATTCCATGCCTTCAAAAGGAATTTATGTGGTGGGCTCAAGCTTGCCAAAGAAACACAGGTCTTCCTTTCTGTGTACCTCAAGCAACTCAAATCCTCACAACAGACGCCTCAGACTACGCATGGGGAGCACACATGACAAATCAGTGCATTCAGGGAAAATGGGCATGAAAAGAGAAGCTTCTTCACATCAACCAAAAGGAAATGCTAGCCGTGCAAAAGGCTATTATGACCTTCAAAGACCTACTGCATCCAGGCCAGCTATTGATAAGGACAGACAACACCACAGTGATGTGGTACATAAGCAGGGGGGAACTCATTCATACCCCCTGTGCAGGCAAGCCATGACCCTATGGAACACAGCACTGGAATTGAAAATTCAACTACAAGCACAATTCCTGCCAGGGAAGGAAAACACACTGGCAGACAACTTAAGCAGAAATATGACAGATCCACACGAATGGAAGTTGCATCCTCAAATTTTCACAGAGATAACTCTGGCATGGGGACAGCCAGACACAGATCTCTTTGCTACTCACAGAAATTGCCAGTTAAAAAAATTTTGTTCAAGGACCTATCATACACAGGCCTGGAAAGTGCACTTTCCTTCAATTGGGCAACATTGATAGTCTATGCCTTCCCGCCTCTTCCTCTGCTGCCCAAAGTTCTATTAAAAGCCAGAGCAGAGAGGCCGAAAATGATTCTCATTGCTCCAGACTGGCCAAGGCAACACTGGTATCCGCTCCTGAAGAGCCTGACACATTCCCCACCATGGATCCTACCTCTAGTCCCTCTTCTGTTGTCCCAGCACAGCTACAAGACTCTTCACAGCCATCTCAAAACTCTAAATCTAGCTGCATGGAGAATTCCTTGATTTCTCAACAGTTTCTACTCTCCAAGGAGGTGCAGGATGTCATCTTGGAGGCCAGAAGACCTTCTACTAGAAAGGCCTACTCCGCTAAATGGAAACCATTTTGTGCCTGAAATCAAAAGAAGGGACAGAATCCTTGGGTAATAAATATACCTCAAATCTTACAGTACCTAGCTGAGATGTTAAACAATGGACTTTCCTTCTCCTCCATCAAGATCCACGCTTCAGCCATTTCTGCACAATACAACACAGATCCTCCTTTATTCTCTCATCCTCTCAAGGCAGTTCCTCAGAGGGGCAAAGAATATAAAACCCCCAAGGAAACTACCAGTCCCTGCTTTGTGCCTCAACTTCGTATTGGAAAAGCTGACCCTTCCTCCCTTCGAGCCAGCTTCTTCATCAGTTACAGTACTTGTCATGGAAAACAGCCTTTCTTCTGGCTATCACGTCAGCTCGCAGGGTTTCGGAGCTACAGGCCCTCATGGCTGTGCAACCATTCATCATTTTCCATCAGGACAGAGTTTCCTTACGAACCAACCCTACCTTTATGCCAAAGGTAGTATCCAGTGTAGCTTTGAATCAGACTATCCACTTACCTACCTTTTATCCTAATCCACAAAACAAAGGGGAAAGGCTACTGCATTCCTTGGACATTCACAGACAACTTCGTTATTATTTGGACAGGACAAAGCCATTCAGGAAATCTGAACAACTCTTTGTGTCCTATGCTGCAGGTGCTCAAGGAAAGGCTATTTCCAAACAGACAATTTCAAAATGGATAGCCCACTGCATACGCTTTTGTTACTCATTTCATGGAAAAACTGTGCCTGCATGCATCAGATCCCACTCCACCAGAGCCGCAGCTACCTCTGCAGCCTTCCTCAGGGGGGTCCCTACTAAGGATATTTTGGAAGCAGCCACCTGGAGTTCAATGCACACTTTCTCCAAGCACTATCATCTCCCAGTATACTCTAAATCTAGAGCGGGCTTTGCCACAGCAGTCCTGCAGGGCATCCTAGCCCCTCCTAATTCCACTTAGTGCCTGCCACTCTTACTTAGCGTTGGGATTCTACCCATCTGTTATGAGTGCAGCTGTATGCACGATGAACATAGTACAGTTTTTTACCTACCATAAATGTAGATGTTAGAGTGCTCATACAGCTGCAATCCAGGTTTCCCTTCCTCCAACCCCTAATAGGACAGGCCTTATGACAAACCTTTTTCATATAACCTTTTGGGGTACTCTTATGGTGTATTTGCTTGCAACTACTGTTTTTTGATTTATCAACATTGCATTTTTGCATAACATTATGTTTGCCTTCCTTCTGGGGGCACCTGACATCTGGGGCAAGAAAAACTGAAGAAAATGGCGTTGGCTGCCTCTTTTATACCCCTGCCGCACTGACGTCGGGGAGGAAGTGACGACAACCGACGCCGGACCTAGATTTTGGAATTCGGCCGACTGAGGACCCACCTGACGGTAGGATAACCCATCTGTTATGACTGCAGCTGTATGAGCACTCGAACATCTACATTTATGGTAGGTACAAAACTGTACTTTTTGGGTCTTGGTTTTCTAATTTAGAAAATTTAGCTTGCGTGCAGATTGCTCATTTCCTTGCCTGCTTCTAGTCTCTGGTCTTTTTTCTATGACTTAGCCTATCTAGCTAAGTCCGTTAAAGTTAGAGGACCTAGTCCTCTGTACTCTCTTTTCTTGTGTCTGTGTGTGCTTGTTAGGGCTAGACCCGTTTAAGTTAGAGGACCTAGTCCTTGTTGTGCTTGTGTATCTGCTTTAATTAGATAGCTCCTCAACATGTCTAAAGACGACAAACCTTCGGGTTTCAAAAAATGTATAAAGTGCTGCCAGAAGATGTCTATTACGGATGGCCATAGTAATTGTGTATATTGTTAAGGAGCCATTCATTTGCAGGAAACTTGTTTATTCTGCCATTCCTTTAGCTCCAGAGTCCCCCAGGAGGAAGAAGAACAAGTTTATTTTGAAAGGTCGCCTCAAGCCTTCCTTCAAGGAAGTCTTAGCGAGTTTTTCTTCATCCAAATCACTTTCTTCCAAAAAAGAGAAGGATAAGTCTGCCAAGAGGTTTTTCCTGGTGCCGACTAGTGCATCTTAACCTCCTCAGAAACTATCTAAACTTGATAACCTCCTCAGCTCCACTGCCCTCTGAGCCGGTTGAGGTTGTTGATGTTGGCACTTCAGTGTCGGCCCCAAGCCTTTCGGAGCCGACTACTGAAAAATTACATTGGACCCGGTCCAGGAGTCCTTTGCCAGTCTGGGAGAGCTCCAGTTTTAAAGGGATCCAGATCGCCTACCCTGTCATCCAGATCCTCCAAGAGCCTGTCAGAGGAAGATGTGGAGAGAGTAGTGCGCTTAGACTCCTGAAGTCATCTGCCTTGCCCACATTGCTGTTGGCTCCGACCCAGTTGTTTCCAGAGCCACCCGAGTCCATCCTCCCTGTTGTGGTTCCTCCTCCGAGTCGGGCCTTCGGAGCCAGAGTTTTCGGTGCCACTTATTGTGGAACCCTCTGTTCCATCTCCCCTCGTGGCTGTCACTGAGCCAAGTTCCACTCCGACACCTTCGGCGCTGTCCGTGGTGTCTAGGAGCCGAAGCTCACCTGTCAGACCTGACAGGAACACTTTGACCCGAACCTCCTCTGTTCCGAGTCTCCCACTCTGTGTGTCGGCTAGGGTGAGCTCGGACTCCATATCCATCTCGGAGCCGGTCGCTCTGGAGCCGATGACTATCTCAGTTTCCTCGGAACCGGGGCTCTCTTCAGAACTGGAAAGATCTGCGTTTGAGATGATGAGTGTGCTGTCTCTCTCATCAGCTCCACGCAAGGGTACCAATGCTCTTCCCCCCTCAAACACCGACCTCAGTCTCAGCACCTACTCTGTCTCGCGACAGCAGAGACCCACAGCCTTAGGAGCCCCCATTGGGTGGCCCTTAGTCTTCCGAGACCTCCCCAGAGTACCTCTTCTGTGGAGCCCCCTCAGAAGAGGACATGTAAGAGGAAGCATGTAGACTCCCCGGATGAGTCCATCACTTCAGACACTGACCTCGAGGAGTCAGAAGGGTCCCCCAAGTCATCCTCTGATGAGGTCTCCTTTGTAGACATCTTAGAGATCATTAAGCAAAGAGGCGGCTGGCCCACTGTCACCCCTTCTGATGAGGAGTCAGTGTACCTGAAGGCTTTCGGGTCTCAAACTTCAGCCTCGTGGGTGTCTCCACCTTTTGATGAGTTATTGGACCTGGTTAGTCGGAAGGTGTGGGAGACTCCTGATGCCATGGAGCCAGTTCCCAGAAGACCCAATAAATTTCTGTCTGCCACTAAAGAGAGAGATTTTTTGTCCAAGGGCATGCCTGCAGATGTGGTGGCGGCCACCAAGAAAGAGCAAGCAGAGACGTCTTCATCTGTCCATCTGCCGAATAAGGAGTCTGCAATGATGGATATATACGGGAAGCCTATCTTTTCGTCAACGGCTTTTACACTCAGATCGCTGAACTATCTCACACATTTTATGAGGATTCAAATATCTCCTCAAGGAGTTAGGAGATGAGTCCCTGAGAAAAGTGTCTGCTCAGTTGTCCACCTTAAATTCCATCGTGAACTCCTCCATGAGGCTGATCTCTTATGCAGCCGACTGAGCGAGCAGGGCAACGAGTTCAGGAGTTTCTCTTAGACACTCCTGGATGCGCTTATGTAATTTTGCGGAGCTTTTCAAATCTACCTTTACCAATGCCCCCATTGATGGTTCCTCATTGTTTGGACTCAAGGTAAAAGATACACTCACCAGGTGCGAACAAGAAGGGAAAACTTTCTGCCATATCCTAAAGGTCAGAGAGGTGGTAAGATGTGGTTCAAGATGTCCCAGAGGTTTTTCCCGGATGCACAGGGTTACTCTTCCTTCAGAGGAAGAGGAGCTAATGGTAGACCGCCCTAGAGGCAGAGGGGGTCCGCAAAACCAGGGAGGCCACGATTCGTTTCGAGGCCATCCCTGTCAGCGCTCCTGATGTGGGGCCCGGCTGTGCTTCTCTGGAGCCAGTCGGGGGTCGCCTATTTTTGTATCCAGAAGCCTGGCTAAACATCACCTAAGACAAATGGGTACAAAGAATAATCACCAGAGGTCACTCCATACCCTTTCCTCATCCACCCCACACTCCCAAGAAGATTCCGGATTTTCCACCCAATCACAGGGATCAAGCAACTGTAGAAGTGCAAAAGTTGCTTGCAAAGAGTCATCCAAACCGTGCCCGCAGACAAGATAGGGTTCGGAACTTACTCCAGATTTTTAGTGCCAAAACGTACAGGAGACTGGAGGCCCATCTTGGACCTTAGCAAACTAAATGAGTCTGTAAAGGACAAGTTCCGGATGGTGACACTGCAGTCTATACTCCTCTGTTAGGGAAAGACAATTGGATGTGCTCCATAGACCTCCAAGATGCGTACTACCATATAAAAATGGACAGAGCATCGAGGAGTCACTTGCGCTTCTGGTTTCGAGCCAGTCACTACCAAATTCGTGCTTTGCTCTTTGGTCTCACCACAGCCCCCAAGGTGTTCACCAAATGTATGGCAGCAGTGACAGCTCACCTGAGATGTCTAGGATTCCAAGTGTTTCTATACCTGGAATACTGGCTCCAGACCGCCACCCCCA
Source organism: Protopterus annectens (assembly GCF_019279795.1). Classification (NCBI taxonomy): domain Eukaryota; kingdom Metazoa; phylum Chordata; order Ceratodontiformes; family Protopteridae; genus Protopterus; species Protopterus annectens. The sequence continues at coordinate 109,788,351 of NC_056733.1, read as the reverse complement.
GGCATCTACTCCTACAAGCCAGAGATTCCACCATCCAGCTTTGTTCCCAGCTGGGGATTACAATAAATTGGGAAAAGTTTACCTAATTGCCCTCTCAGTTTGTGATTTTTGTCGCAGAAATAGACACAGTCACCATGTTAGCTCTTCTACCTGCCGGAAGAATTCGAAACCTCAGACAAATTCTCAGGCTACTTCCTCTATAGAAAGTCAAGGCAAAGACTGTGCTAAAACTCTTAGGGACCATGGCCTCCACCATAACGTTAGTCCCTCTAGCCAGATTACATATGCGAATACTCCAGTGGCTTCTATCTTCCCAGTGGTCCTTTCAACAACTGCCTCTATCTCACCACCACATCATAACAGTCTTGCAAAAAGGACCTTGGTTGGTGGATTCAACCTGACCAGCTAACAGGCACTCCATTCCTTCCTCGCCAACCCGTTGCTACTGTGACCACGGATATCTTGTTGCCTCACAAGTGGTCTCTTGAGTCAGGAAATAGCAGAACAGATCTTCCGCAAATGGGGACAGCCTTGCTGCTATTTCTTTGCAAATCTGATCAACTCCAAATCCAGCAGATACTTCTCCCTTATCCCTCCCTCCCTCCGGGGGAGCCACCGAGAGATGCACTTGTTCACGATTGGCCCCTGGGACTCCTTTATGCTTTCCCTCCCTTTCCTCTCGTATCCAAAGTTATTCAGAAAGCAAAGTTATTGGGAAGCAAAATGATTCTCATCACTCCTTACTTACTGGCCTGGCCAGATTTGGTTCCCCTTTCTCGGGCCTCATCTACTAGACAGTCCATGGACTCTTGGACACAGTGCCAGACCTGACACACGTCAGGCTCCCTTCATCCCTGCCTCCACACCCCCAACTTGACAGCGTGGCTTCTCTAATTCCATCCCTAGTCAAGCTTCATGATTTTTCACCTGCTGTGACCCACATCCTCACGTCTTCGCATAAATCTTCCATTAGGAAGTTTATACACTAGCAAATGGAGAAGGTTTTCTATCTGGGCAGAAGAAAGGAATGTCTATCCTTACACTGCATCCATCCCTATGGTTTTAGAATTTTTGTCTGAACTTTTCCATCAGGTATCTGCTGCTGCCACAGTTAGGGTCCAATTGGCAGCGATATCTAATTTTCATTTGGGTCAACATGAATCTAACCTGATGTCCCACAGATTGTGTAAAACCTTCCTTAAGGGTGCTACTTTGCTGAGACCCCCCCCCCTTTCAGGAACCGGTATCTCCCTGGGATCTAAACTTTGTTTTGTCCAAACTAACTTCACCGCCTTTTGAACCCGCTCATTCGTGCCTATTGAAATTTCTGTCTTGGAAGACCTTGTTTCTATTGGCCATCACATCAGCTAGACTAGTATCAGAGTTACAAGCAGTGCATATTAAGCCTCATTTGATTTTCCACAAAGAAGAGTTTCTCTTTGTACAAATCCTTCCTTTATCCCTAAAGTTTGCTCTCACACTAATTTGAACCAAACCATACAATTATGTGTGTTTTTCTCTAATCATTCCAATGCAGCAGAATACAAATTTCACAGGCATTTATGGTTCAACCTTCACAGGACTAAGGTACTCAAAGTCAGACCAATTGTTTGTATCCTTTTCTGATTCTAGACAAGGTCTACCAGTCTCTAAAGTGACCCTATCTAATTGGATTTCAAGCTGTATTTCCTTCATTTACTCCTCCAATGGAAAAACTCTTACCATTCAAGATTAAGGCTCATTCTACACGATCCCAGTCCACATCTGCTGCCTTCCAAGCCAGACTTCAATTGACAGTATTTGTGCAGCAGCAACCTGGGCTACCCCTCATACCTTTATTACTCATTACAAATTTGACCTGACCTCAAGGGGTAGAGCCTCCTTTGGTTCCATGGTACTCGGGAGTATTTTCCCATGAGCCACCTAAGAATAAGGTGCTAGGGACACTGTCCCATATGTAAGAATGAAGGCGAGATAGGACTACAGAACATAAAGAAGTTATGTACTCACCATAACATTCCATGTTTGTAGTCCATCTTCACCCTTCATTCTTAAAAACCCACCCACCTACCCCCATCCTGGAAGGATCTGGAGACAGGATAGTATTACCTTGGTAGGGTGGAGACCTTTCATTATTGTTCTTTCTGGATAACTTTAGATGTTCTTCGTGTTTCACTGTTGCAGTCATTACATTTGGGTTATCTGTTTGCAGGTAGCCCTCAGTCGGCCTGATTATCAAAGTCTTGGGTCCTGTGTCGGTTGCTGTCTCATCTTCCATGACGTCAGGTAGTCAGGGGTATAAAGCATGCAACCGACGCCATTACATCAGTCTTTCTTGCCGTGTGGTGCCCGAAGCAGAAGCAGTTCGCAAGTGCCAGTCGGCCGACTGCTGAAACTTTCGTTTTTGAGTTTCAGATCCGAAGTCTTCAACAAAGCTAAGTACCCTGTTGGGGATCCTTTTTCTTGCTCTAAACCGATGCCAGTAAAAGTTAACAATTGTATTACTTGTGGAAAGCAAATACCTCATAAAGATTTTAATTCATACTGCATTCTTTGCTTAGGCCCAGCCCATGACGTCCCTCACTGTCGGTTTTGTGCCTTATTCAATCCTCTAACTATTCGTCGTCTGTTCATTTTCCCATCTATTTTGATACTCTGTTCAGTTATCCAGAAATGGCTTCGGTAAGCCACCCGACAACCGACATTCTGAAAAAACGCAAAGATAAAGACAGAGACTGCATAGGTCCAAAGCTGCCGACGACACTACCGTTAAGCTACTCGCCAGTTCGCCTGTACTCTTTCGCAGCCCATGATACCTGCTACTTTAGATTCGCAGGCTTCTACTGCGACCCATTCGGAGTCCGGTATGCCGCGAAATGCTTCTTCGACTATGGAACCTGCGGATGTCTCTTCCTTGGATGGGTCTGGAGCCACTGTGCAGGCACCGGCTTCTGAGGGTGTATTCAGGCCTACTGACTTGCATATTAAACCAACGCCGTCTTCTTCTTCAAGGCCTAAAACTTGATCCATGCCTAGAAAACCGATGCCCAGACTACATGGTCAGGCCCCTGTGCCTAAAAAACAAATGATAAGAATGGCTGAAGACCTTATTACTCTAATCAGGGGAAGCCACCCTTCTCCCTCTTAAGAGACCTAGAACTGATTTTCCTTCTGATTCTTCTGATCAGGATTGTGAAATTTCTGTTACTTCTGATGACCAGGATTTGCCCATATCTACCTATGAGGATTCTGATGCAGAGGACTCAATTCCCTCTGCTTCTCCTCCAGAAGATTTTTCTTTTGGTGAAACTTTGCATACTCTTGGGGAGCATTTCCGCTAGGAAAGCTAGGATTACTCTGACTCCAAAAAGAGGCTTAGGGAATTCTTACTCCTCCCTCAACACAGGCCTTTGGCTATCCCTCCTGTACTGGACATTGTAGATGATGCCTTCTTAGAATCTAGCCTGGTCCCAGATACTTTACCTCCGGCTCCCAGGAAACCTGACTGGTATTACAGAGTACCTGACTCTCACAAGATGCCCTTCAAGAATGCAACTGCAGTCCTGACATATGGGTTGTCCTGCCTCAGGCATCCCCTCGGTCGGACGGATTCCAAAGTCTGGGTCCGGCGTCGGCTGTTGTCGCTTCTTCCCCGACGTCAGAGCGGCTGGGGTATAAAATCATCAGCCGACGCCATCTTCTTCAGTCTTTCTTGCCGCGCAGTGCCCGAAGCAGAAGCAGTTCGCAAGTGCCGGTCGGCCAGCTCCTGTGTTTTCAGTTACCGAAGTCATCAAAAAGCTAAGTACCCCATTGGGGAACATTTTCTTGCCTCAGCCGATGTCAGATAAAACTGCAAAAGTTAATAATTGTTTGTCTTGTCGTAAACAAATACCTCATAAGGACTTCCATTCTTACTGCCTTCCCTGCCTGGGCCCAGACCACGACGTCTCTGCCTGTGCTGCCTGTGCTTGCTTCAATAAGCGAACACTTAGGGCGCCGGGCAGAATTTGCTGAAGACTTTTTTTGGGGAAAATTACTCCTATATCATGCCGTCGGAGCTTCCGACAGCACACGTTTCCAAAAAACGGAAGGACCTGGACCGACCTTCATGGCCCACTACTTCCACCGACACCACGCCTAAGCCTACCGCAAGTGTATCGGTCTCTTCGGAGGCGGTAATTCAACCGCTGCAGGTCGACGACACCGTTTTACCGCACACTACGGTCCCGGAGGCTTCCTCGGTGCCGGTTGTTGTTTTTCCTCCTGAATCCGAAGCCCAAGATTTGCCTGACACCATACCGGTGGACAAAGTTACTCCAGCACGTGGGACAGCTAGGCCTCCTGTGCCTATGTCCATCAAGGCCTACACACGTGCTAAGGCTGCCAGCCAGGCTAAGTCTCACCCTCCTAAATCTTTTTCACAGACTCCCACTTCGGATTAACAGATCATGACTTTAGCTGCAGATCTAATTTCTTTAATCAGGGGCTCTCAGGCTCATCCAGACAGAGGTTCTCAGCCGCCTTCAGACAAAAGGCCTAGGGTTGAGCAGACAGATACCCTTTCCTCAGATGAAGCCTCTGGTGAGTCAGGCCTTTCAGATTCCCAGGAAGAACCCTTCCCGGCCTACAAGGATTCTGATACAGATGAATCCATTCCCTCTGCCTCTCCTCCTGAGGATATTTCTTTCGGGGAAATTCTCCACTCCATGAGAGAGCATTTTCAGTGGCAGGGCCAGGATTTCTCCGACTCCAGGAAAAGGCTTCGGACCTTCCTTAAGTTACCCCAGCACAGGCCTTTAGCTATTCCCCCAGTATTAGATGTATTGGACGATGTGTAGTCAGACTCCAGTACTTCTCCTGATTCTCTCCCTCCTGCTCCTGTCAAGCCAGACAGATATTACAGGGTTCCTGAAACTCATAAGCATCTCTTTAAGGCCCACTCTGTTGATCTAGAAACTATTTCTCAGGGGCCCAAAGGAGTGGCCACTTCCACGACCAAGAATCCTTTGCCCACAGACAGGGAATCTAGGTCCCTGGAGAGGTGGGGTAAGAAACTTTATACCTCTACCACCCTTGCCATGAGGGCTCTTAACTGTCTTTTTCATATGTTTCAGTATCAAGATTTTCTGATGGATGATTTGCAGAAAGTTAGCCTCTCCTGAGCCTTTAGATAGAAAGGCTTTGCAGGATTTGGTTCATAATACTCAGCAGGTTAGCAATCATTTTCTTCATTGTGGTTATGATGCATTGGAAGCTTTATGTAGGGCAGCTATGACAGGGGCCGTCATACGTAGACATGCTTGGTTGAAAGAACAGTCCTTGCCAGATCATGTTAAAGTAAAGCTTCTAGATGCACCTCTGGAAAAAGACAAGCTATTTGGTGCTAATGCACAGGGTGTGTTGAAATCAATTGAGGAAAAGGCTAAATCAGTACAAACAGTCAAAGATTTCCTCCAGGTTCAGCCACCAAGGTTCAGCAGGAATTGGCCTTCGAAGAATTGGTCCTTTCCAGACACTGACAAGTTTCAAAGGGGAAAAAAGCAGGCGTGCTCGAGGTAGAGGGCAATATCGAGGCTCCTACAGGGGCCGCCAATGGCAACCAACTAATCAGAGAAGTGGCGCAGGGACTCCCACTGCTCCACAGGGACAATCACAATGACTTGACTTTGACACCGCCGACCAAGGCTCAAAGAGAAGCTCCTTTAGGCGGAAAGTTATCCTTATTTTCAAAAAATTGGCACGTTTTTACAAAGGACAGATTGATTTTGAACATAATAGACAAAGGTTACAGGTTCCACTTCCATACCTTACCAACAAGACGAGGCATGCCAAACCTGCCACACAATCAAAGGGCAGAGGCACTCATACAAGTTTCAAAGCTGCTACAAATCAAAGCAATAGAAAAGGTTCCTCCTCAGGAACAAGGCCAGGGATTCTACTCAAGACTGTTCCTTGTTCAAAGAAAAGCAATGGAGACCTATACTGGACTTGTCCGCTCTAAACACCTTTCTCGTTGTGCCAAAATTCAAAATGCTGACGTTACAGCAACTTCTTCCCATGCTGGGCAAGGGGTCTTGGCTTGGTTACTCTGGACCTCAAGGAGGCATACCTGCATGTCCTAATCAGACACAGTTGCAGAAAATGCCTCAGATTTCTTGCAGGGTCAGAGCATTATCAATTCTCAGCATTGCCGTTTGGCTTATCTACTGCGCCCAGAGTATTCACGAAATGCCTGGCATTAGTAATTGCACATTGCAGACTCCAGGGGATACAAATTTACCCTTACCTGGACGAATGCCTTATACAAGCGGACAGCAAACAAGCCTTGATAAGAAACTTGGACTATGTCATACACTTACTACAGGCTTTGGGATACACAGTCAACATTCAAAAATCAAGACTACTGCCATCCCAACAAATAATTTTTTTAGGAGCCAAACTGGATACAAACTCACAAATGGCTTTCCTCACGGAAGAAAAACAAGAACAATTACCAGATTACTTCAAAAGCCTAGCAAAGCTCACCCAGATGACTGCAAGGAAAGTCCTGCATGCCCTGGGTTTCATGGCATCTTGCATTCTTCTGATTCCACTGGCAAGACTACACATGAGAAAACTACACTGGTACCTAAAAAGTTTATGGTCTCAACACAGCCACAACTTAGAAGAAATTATACCACTCATTCCATGTCTTCAAAAGGAATTTTTGTGGTGGGCACAAGCAAGTCAATTAAACAAAGGCATGTCTTTCAACAAACCTCAAGCAAGTCAAACCATTACAACAGACGCCTCAGATCATGGATGGGGGGCGCACATGGAGGGCAGATGCATGCAAGGGCAATGGACTCCCCGGGAAATGCATCTGCACATAAATCTAAAAGAGATGTTGGCAGTGATTCATGCAATCGAGGCCTTCGGAAAATTTCTTCAGCAAGGTCATCTGCTAATAAAGACAGACAACACCACTGTCATGTGGTACATAAACAGGGAGGCACTCATTCTTACCCCCTCTGCAGACTAACAATGACTCTTTGGGAAAAGGCCCTGAAACTGAACTTACAGTTGCAATCCCAGTTTGTTCCAGGCAAGGACAATGTTCTGGCGGACAGTCTAATCAGAAACATTTTGGACCCGCACGAATGGATGTTGCATCCAGACATTTTTTCGCAAATAACTCATGCGTGGGGAAGGCCAGACATAGATCTCTTTGCCTCTCACCTCAATCATCATTTGAAGAAGTTCTGTTCGAGGACACACCATCCTCAAGCCTGGAGAATGGATGCTCTCTCCTTCAGCTGGAATTCTCTGACAATCTACGCATTCCCACCTCTACCATTAATGACCAAGGTGTTACTGAAGATCAAAGCAGAGCAACCAAAAGGTATTTTGATAGCTCCAGACTGGCCAAGGCAGCACTGGTATCCATTACTAAGGAGCATATCACGCACCAAGCCGTGGCCCCTACCTTAATGGCCTCTGCTTCTAACTCAGCACAATTACAGGACTGTTCATCCCAACCTGCAAACATTGCAGCTGACAGCTTGGAGGGTTCCATGACTTCTACCCATATCTCTCTCTCCAAAAAAGTTCAAGAGATCCTACTGGAAGCACGCAGACCTTCCTCCAGAAAAACTTATTCAGCCAAATGGAAGAGATTGATCACCTGGAATGCCAGCAAGGGTCAGGATGTATCAGTAATAAACATGCCACAGATACTAGAATACTTGGCAGAAATGCTTCATAGTGGCCTTTCATATTCTTCCATAAAAATACACGCTTCAGCAATCTCAGCAAAATACAACTGTGATCCACCTGTGTTTTCACATCCTTTGCTAAGACAGTTTCTAAGAGGGATAAAGAATATCAAACCTCCCAGGAAACCACCAGTGTCTGCATGGGACCTCAACTTCGTCTTGGAAAAATTAACTCTTCCTCCTTTTGAGCCAGCAGCATCTTCAGAGATGCAATTTCTCTCCTGGAAAACAGTTTTCCTGTTGGCAGTTGCCTCAACAAGAAGAGTCTCGGAGATACAGGCCCTCATGGCAGTACCTCCATTCCTCATTTTTCATCAGGACAGAGTTTCTTTAAGAACCAATCCTTCATTCATGCCAAAAGTGATATCCAGGGTGTGTCTAAATCGAGCAATTCACCTGCCTACTTTCTTTCCCAATCCTCAAAATAAAGGAGAAAAGCTGCTGCACACTTTGGACATACACGGACAATGACGCTACTACTTGGACAGAACAAAGGCCAACAGAAAGTCTGACCAACTATTTGTAGCTTACGCTGCTGGAGTGCAAGGAAAGGCAATTTCCAAACAAACAATTTCAAAATGGATTGGACACTGCATCAGATTCTGTTATTCTTTCCATGGAAAAGGTGTGCCAGCCAATATCAGGCCACACTCCACCAGAGCTATAGCCACCTCCACAGCCTTTCTAAGAGGGGTGGCTACAAAGGACATTCTAGAAGCTGCTACATGGAGTTCGGTGCATACATTTTCCAAACACTACAACCTGCCTTTATACTCCAGATCCCGAGCAGACTTTGCTTCGGCAGTCCTGCAGGGTATTTTAGCTTCACCATCTTTTTCTTAGATCCTACCACCCCCAGCTTGGCTATGGTATTCAACCCATATGTCAGGACTACAGTTGCATTCTTGAAGGACATAGTACAGATGTCCTTCAAGGATGCATCTGCAGTCCTAACATATGGGTTGTCCTGCTTCAGGCAGCCCTTCGGTCGGCCGGATTCCAAAGTCTGGCTCTGGCTTCGGCTGATGTCGCACTTCACCCGACGTCATAGCTGCTGTTTATTGGGTATAAAGGCATCAGCCGATGCCATTTTCCTCAGTCTTTCTTGCCGCGCGGTGCCCGAAGCAGAAGCTGTTCGCAAGTGCCGGTCGGTCAGATCCAGAGATTTCTACTACCGAAGACTTCTAAAAAGCTAAGTACCCCGTTGGGGACTCTTTCTTGCCTCAGCCGATGTCAGACAAAGTAAATAATTGTTTAACTTGTGGGAAACAAATACCTCATAAGGATTTCCACTCTTGCCTTCCTTGCTTAGGCCCAGACCACGACGTATCAGCTTGTCTAGCCTGTGCTTCCTACAACCGACGGACACTTAGACGTCGGTCGGAGTTTGCAGAGGAGTTTTTTGGTCCCACTTTTGCATACAAAATGCCGTCGGAGACTCCGACTTCTCAATTAGCTAAAAAGCGCAAGGAAAAGGATCGACATTCGCGGCCCGCGGTTTCGGCTGAAACCACGGTTAGGCCAACCGCGAATGTCTCTGTTTCGGCTGAAACTGAGCCCCCGGTTCTTCCTTCGGCCGAAAGCATGCTTCCGATAGCCGAGGCCTCACAGAGCATGGCCGAATCTGCTACTGAATTTACTGCTACAGAAGCAGGCACCCAGGATTTATCAGACACTATTCCTTTAGACATAACTACCCCTGCACGTGGGGCTGCTAGACCCCCTGCTTCCATGTCTATCAAGGCTTTTGCCAGGGCTAAGGCAGCTAAATCTTCTAAGGCCTTGCCTGACAAAACTCCTTCACATAGGCCTACTTCTAGTTCCCAAATACTCAGCCTGGCTGAGGATCTCATTTCTTTGATCAGAGGATCCCAACCTCACCCAGACAGGGTCTCTCAGCCCCCTCCAGACAAGAGGCCTAGGACTGAACCACCGGAACCTGTCTCTACAGATTATTCATCGGATGACTCAGACCTTTCAGACCCTCACGAAGGCCCATATTCTCCTTATGAGGATTCTGATGCAGAAGACTCCATTCCTTCTGCTTCTCCTCCTGAAGAATTTTCCTTTGGGGAAACCTTGCATGCTATGAGGGAACACTTCCAATGGCAGGGCCAGGATTTTTCAGATTCAAGGAAAAGGCTAAGGACCTTTTTACACTTACCACAGCATAGGCCTTTAGCCATTCCGCCAGTACTAACAGTGGTTGATGATGCATATAATGATGCCTGCACTGCTCCTGATTCTCTTCCTCCGGCCCCTGCCAAGCCAGACAGATATTACAGGGTCCCGGACACACACTACCATTTGTATAAGGCTCCTGTTACAGACCCTGAAACCATTTCACAGGGTCCTAAAGGTGTGGCAGCTGCCTCTGCCAAAAACCCTCTTCCCTCTGAAAAGGGAATCTAGAGCATTAGAGAGATGGGGTAAAAAGGTTTATACTTCTGCTACTCTTTCGGCCAGGGCCTTGAACTGTCAATTTCACATGATTCAGTACCAGGAATTTTTGTTAGACCAGCTAAATAAAAAACTTATCTTCTCCTGAACCTTTAGACCGCAAGTCCCTTCAGGATTTGGTACATAACTCTCAGCAGGTCAGTAACCATTTCTTAAAATGTGGCTATGATGAACTGGAGGCTTCCTTTAGATCAGCTGTGACTGGAACAGTGATTCGAAGGCATGCCTGGTTAAAAGAACAATCCTTACCAGACCATGTTAAGTCAAAACTCCTAGATGCTCCCATGGAGAGACAAAGTTTGTTTGGCTCCCCTGCACAGGAGGTTCTAAAAAAGGTGGAAGAAAAAGCAAAATCTGTCCAAACAGTCAAGGATTTCTTACAGGTCCAACCTTAGCAGAAATTGGCCTTCGAAGAATTGGTCCTTTCCAGACAACTCCAGAGCGCAGAGAGGCAGAAATAGACACCCAAGAGGCAGAGGTCAATCTAGGGGTGCCTACAGGGGACGTCAGTGGCAACCTACCAACCAGAGAAGTACTGCCACGGAATCGACTACAACCACTTCCACAGGGCAGACACAATGACTTGGCTCTAGTTCCGCCTACCAGGGAACAACTGGAAGCACCCTTGGGCGAAAAACTAGCCTTATTCTCCGACAACTGGCATTACATTACAGGAGACAAATGGACTTTACAAACAATAGACAAGGGCTACAGGTTTCACTTCCATACTCTACCAAAAAAGAGAGGAATGCCAAACCTACCACCAAGCCAAAAAACAGACGCTCTAAGACAAATCAACAACTTACTAAGGATGAGAGCTATAGAAGAGGTGCCACCTATGGAACAAGGCCAAGGATTTTACTCCAGGCTTTTCCTTGTACCAAGAAAAGAAAATCAATGGAGACCTATTCTAGATTTGTCCGCACTGAACACATACCTCATTGTTCCAAAATTCAAAATGCTGACCCTCCAGCAACTTCTTCCCATGCTGGGCAAGGAGTCTTGGCTGGTGACTCTAGATCTCAAGGAGGCATACCTGCACGTCCCTATACGACCAGATTGCAGAAGACACCTCAGATTTCTTGCAGGATCAGAGCATTATCAATTCTCAGCATTGCCTTTTGGCTTATCTACTGCGCCCAGAGTATTCACGAAATGCCTGGCATCAGTAATTGCTCATTGCAGACTTCAGGGAATTCAGATTTACCCATACCTGGATGATTGCCTAATACAAGCGGACAACAAGGCAAAGTTAACAAAAGATTTGGAAAATGTCATACAACTGTTGCAAGCCTTGGGATACACAGTCAACATGCAAAAGTCAAGACTAGTACCATCCCAAAGGATAACATTCTTTGGTGCAGAATTAGACACATCAACTCAGATGGCTTTTCTCACAGAAGAAAAACAAAAGCAACTACCAGTCTACTTCATGGCATTAACAACACAAACTCAGCTTACTGCAAGGAAAGTCCTGCAAGCCCTGGGCTACATGGCATCCTGCATAATATTGGTTCCGCATGCCAGGCTGCATATGAGAAAGCTACAATGGTATCTAAGGAATGTATGGTCTCAACACAAGCACAGTCTAGAAGCCCAGATTCCAATAATTCCATGCCTGAAGCAAGAATTCCTGTGGTGGGCTCAGGCCTGTCAGTTGAACAGAGGCTTGCCTTTCCACAAACCACATCCAAGCCAGACCATCACCACGGACGCCTCAGACCTAGGATGGGGGGCACACATGGTGGACAAGTGTATACAAGGCTTATGGACCCAAGACCAGCTGAATCTACACATAAATCTAAAGGAGATGCTGGCAGTGAAACATGCGATCCAGGCATTCAGACCACTCCTTCAACAGGGTCATCTGCTGATAAGGACGGACAATACCACAGTCATGTGGTACATCAACAAACAGGGAGGTACACATTCATATCCTCTATGCCGGATGGCAATGGACCTGTGGAATGTGGCCCTGAACCTCAACATTCAACTTCAGGCCAGATTTGTACCAGGAAAAGAAAATTCTCTAGCAGACACCTTAAGCAGAACTACCACGGATGCTCACGAATGGATGCTGCATCCAGATATCTTCAAAGCCATAACAAAGAAATGGGGATTACCACAGATAGACCTGTTTGCCTCCCCACACAATCACCAATTGAAGAAATTTTGCACAAGAGTATACCAACCACTTGCTTGGAGGGTGGACTCCCTTTCCTTCAGCTGGAAAAACCTGACGGCATATGCATTTCCACCTCTTCCCTTGATGTACAAAGTTCTACTGAAGATCAGAGAGGATCAGCCAAGGGTAATTCTGATAGCTCCAGACTGGCCGAGGCAACATTGGTACCCGCTACTGAGAAGCATGTCTCGGACACACGCATGGCATCTACCTCTATGTCCCTTACTACTAACACAGGACAACTACAAGATCCTACATCCAAACTTGAAAACGCTGCAGCTAGCTGCTTGGAATATTGCATAAAACAAAATAACCCAGGTTTATCTCAGAGGGTTAAGGACATTATCCTGGAGGCACGCAGACCCTCCACAAGGAAGACTTATTCAGCCAAGTGGAAAAGATACCTCATTTGGAGTGCAGCAAAGGGAGAAAATATCTCATTGGCAAACATAGCACACATCCTGGAATATTTAGCAGAGCTGTTCCACAATGGCCTGTCTTACTCCTCCATTAAGATTCATGCATCAGCAATTTCAGCAGAATACAACATGGATCCTCCTGTCTTCTCTCATCCTCTACTCAGGCAGTTCTTGAGAGGAATAAAAATGTAAAGCCTCCAAGGAAACCACCTTTACCTACATGGGATCTCAACTTTGTGCTGGAAAAGTTAACACTTCCCCCTTTTGAACCAGCAGCAACAGCAGAATTACAATTCTTGTCTTGGAAAACTGCTTTCCTGCTAGCAATTACTTCAGCAAGAAGGGTATCTGAGTTACAGGCATTAATGGCAGTACAACCCTTCCTTATATTCCATCAGGACAGAGTCTCTCTGAGAACTAACCCTACCTTTATGCCAAAAGTGGTCTCCACAGTATCATTGAACCAAGCGATTCATTTACCTACATTCTTCCCCAACCCACAGAACAGGGGGGAAAGACTGCTACATACCTTGGATGTGCACAGACAATTACGCTACTATCTGGACAGAACTAAGACCAGCAGAAAAACTGACCAGCTTCTGGTAGCATATGCAACAGGAATGCAAGGAAAAGCAATTTCAAAACAGACAATCTCAAAATGGATAGGAAATTGCATTCAATTTTGCTACTCTTTTCATGGAAAGACAACTCCTGCTAATATCAGACCTCATTCTACAAGAGCTACAGCCACCACTGCAGCTTTTACTACGAGGAGTGGCTACCAAAGACATTTTAGAAGCTGCTACTTGGAGCTCCGTGCATACATTTGCCAAGCATTACAATCTTCCCTTATACTCTAGATCCCGAGCAGGTTTTGCAACTGCTGTTTTGCAAGGGATCTTAACTACACCATCTTTATCTTAGTGCCTCCTCCCCCAGTTTGGCTATGGTACTCTACCCATATGTTAGGACTGCAGATGCATCCTTGAAGGACAAAGTACAGTTTTGTACCTACCATAAATGTAGATGTCCGATAGGTATGCATCTGCAGTCAGGATTACCCACCCTCCTTCCCCTCTGTGGTATTCCTAGGGTATTTACCCCTCTTTTAGCTAGCTGGGGGAATCTATTATGGTGTATTTGTTTGTATATATATATATATATATCTATATATTTTTTTTTTTTTATATTGTTTGCTCTCCACTGTTTGGAGTTATTTGCATTTATCCAAATTTAGCCTTACTAGAGGGCACCTGGCATCTGGGGCAAGAAACACTGAGGAAAATGGCGGTGGCTGATGCCTTTATACCCAATAAACAGCAGCTATGACGTCGGGTGAAGTGTGACATCAGCCGAAGCCAGACCCAGACTTTGGAATCCGGCCGACCGAAGGGCTGCCTGAGGCAGGACAACCAATATGTTAGGACTGCAGATGCATACCTATCGGACATCTACATTTATGGTAGGTACAAAACTGTACTTTTTGCACTTTCTAGCTACTCTCTATGAATGGTGGCTCTAGCTTCAGTACTATGAGTTTAGCTAGCCCACCATATCTAGCTTTCATCTTGACTTTGTCTCATTCCCTTGTCTCTCATAAACTTTGTAAATGTTTCCTCAAAGGATTTTTTGTGTGGTACTCCCACCCATAAAGGGCCTCATCCCTCCCTGGGATCTTTACCTGGTTTTAGAGGCTTTAATGAGGCCTCCTTTCAAGCTAGCCTCTTCTCCAGATTTCATTTTTTTTCTGGAAAGTTCTTTTCTCTGTGACAATTTACATCTGCCAGGAGAATTTCAGATTCACATGCTCTATTCTCATGGGTGCCGTTCACAAGGACAGTGTGTACTTGAGAACCATCCTATTGTTATGGCTCAAGTGGTTACAGAGTCTAATCTAAATCAAACCATTCATCTGTCAGTATTCATTCCAAGTCGCACTAACCAGGGCGAATATTTGCTTCACACCAAAGATGTCCACCTTCAAATAGGATATTTGCAGAGAGCTAAAGCCATTAGACGACTTGAAACTGTTCAAATATATTCAGAGTAAAGGAAATGGTCAAAAAATCCCTAAACAAACCTTTATCTAAATGGTTGACAGACTGCATGTCATTTAAGTAACAAAGATACTTCCACCTAGACCAAAAGCTTATTCTGGCAGATCAGTAGCTACGTCTGCTGTCTTTTGCAAAATCCTACATTGCAGAAGATCTGTACAGCAGCTGCACGGTCTGCCTTGCTTGCTTTCACCAAACATTACAACCTGGACAAAATTTCTAAGGTCAAAAGCTTCTAATGGGGCCTCTGTTCGGAAGGGTATCCTGTCATGATGCCACCCATAAAATAAGGTAGCTTGGGATTCTGTCCCATCAGTTAGATTGGATGGATGGATAAAATAGGATAAAAAACGTTTTATGTACTTAAGTGGCCTAAACCCGAAGGATTCATTTCATCCTTGTTCGTCTGATATCCCTCCTTCCAACCCCTGTCCTGTATAGGAACTAATTCTTTTGCAGACCATCACATCTGTTTCAGTTGCATGGCAATGGGCAAATTTTGATCTAAGGCAAGGTAAGGTGTAAAACGTTATGGATAGGAAAAGTTTGCAGCATGAGACAGAGCACTGTCGTCTCCAGATCACATCTGACGAGCAGTTCCAGTCCATCTGTCTTATTTGATGGACAAAGATGAAAAGGATTCCTAATTATGGTAAGTACATAATGTTTGTGTTTTCAGATGAATTTGCTTTTTTTAATACTAGCTCCCTCCCCCAAGAATAATCTCTGTTTTGGGCTCCAACTTGTGGGATGTTGTAAGAGAGAGACTCTGACTTTTTGGCTAGACTTGAGTGGCTCATCCAGATACCCAAGACATGGCCTTCAAAAAAAAAAAAAAAAAAAAAAAAAAAAATGGGATGGCTAGGACCCCATTTTATCCAGTATACAGGCATGCAGCCACAGATGGGTACCCATTGTCTGCACCCTTGCAAAAGCTGAACTGCGACAGTCTTGCCAGTCAGGCTGAACAGTACTGCAATAGTGATCGTATTGGAATGTCTACTATGATGAGTTCACAAATAATCTTTACTGTGTTCATTATGTTGTTCACTGCTGCAGTCATCTTAGCTGTATGGGTTATATCCTGCCAAGGATATAACAGCTGGCCAACTTCCAAAGCTTCAGGGCACTTTTCACGCACTTAAACAGTTAGACAGCTCCAGCTGAGTGAAATAAATACAGGTTCATGGGTTGATGATTGGCTTGTGCTTTCCTTGGCTGAGCAGATATATTCCCATTCGTGGGGGGAGTCCATTTTTCTCATTTTTATAGATGTTATTACCTTTCTCTTAGGGAAAGTTATTTTAAAGCTAAGAGTGTAGTGTTTTAATGGACTGTCTCGACTGTAAAGTAGTTTTAAATGGAGCATTTGTTTTTCTGTCCGTTTTTAAAAGTAGTGTAAAATAAATGAAAAATTTTTTTTTTTTTTTTTTTTTTTGGGAGAAAGTTTTTTTTTTTTTCTTTTTCTTTTTCTTTTGTGGGGCTTGCATCCTGTTTTTAAGTATTTTTTCTGTGCTTTTTTCTGTCAAAAAGTAACTTTTCTGGACTGGTAGTGTTTACCAGCATTTGCTTCTTGTCTTCCCCAGGAAATTGGCACCATTTTCGGCTTGCCCATGGAACAGACTGCTAGTACCGTGGTTGGTCCTTCTTCCAGCCACAAGAAGAAAAAGTTAAGCAAATGGTTGTTGCAACTAAAGCAGGCTAGCAGTTTGCCTTAACCATAGGTGTGTTTCTGTTGTGGCCAATTGCTGTACCTCAGACCACTTATCTTTTGCCCCAGATCCCTCTAGTGTAGCACCTACAACCACTGTGGGCCAGGGGTTAGCCACATTTTCTGCCCCTGTTGGGATCCCCTCAGTGGTAAGGGAGACACACACTTGTTGGTCCTGGGAGAGGGAACAGGAAAGGTTTCTTGTTGTGTCAGAATGCTGTGACCATCCCTGGGGGAGCTGCTGCTGCCATTAGTAATATGGTTGGCTCCATTTTTCCTGTCAAAAAGAAACAGAAAGCCGAACATGTGTCTAGTCCTCTACAAGTTCCTTTGAACAAGAGTAGTTTATTAGGCCTGTGTCAGGGTTTAATTCAGTGCCCAAAGCAGAAGCTGTTCGCAAGTGCCGGTCGGTCAGATCCAGAGATTTCTACTACCGAAGACTTCTAAAAAGCTAAGAACCCCGTTGGGGACTCTTTCTTGCCTCAGCCGATGTCAGACAAAGTAATTAATTGTTTAACTTGTGGGAAACAAATACCTCATAAGGATTTCCATTCTTACTGCATTCCTTGCTTAGGCCCAGACCACGACGTATCAGCTTGTTTAGCCTGTGCCTCCTTCAACCGACGGACTCTTAGACGTCGGTCGGAGTTTGCAGAGGAGTTTTTTGGAACCGCTTTTGCTTATAAAATGCCGTCGGAGACTCCGACTTCGCATATGGTCAGAAAACGCAAGGAAAAGGACCGACACTCGCGGCCCGCGGTTTCGGCTGAAACTGTGGCTAGGCCTACCGCGAGTGTCTCGGTTTCGGCTGAAACCGAGTCCACGGCTATTCCTACTACCGAAACCATATCTCCGACAACCGAGGCCAGAGAGGCCCCGGCTGAGTCGGCTTCAGAACTTCCTGCCGAAGCTAGTGTTCAGGATTTGTCCGACACCATACCTTTGGACATTTCTACCCCTGCACGTGGGGCAGCTAGGCCCCCAGCTTCTATGTCTATTAAGGCCTTCTCCAGGGCTAAAGCTGCCAAACTTTCAAAAGCTTTGCCTGCCAAATCTACATCCCAGAGGCCTTCCTCTAGTTCTCAGATCCTCAGTCTTGCTGAGGACCTTATCTCCTTAATTAGGGGTTCCCAACCTCGCCCAGACAGGGCCTCCCAACCTCCTCCAGACAAAAGGCCCAGGACTGACCCCTCTGAACCTCACTCCTCAGATTACTCCACGGATGGATCTGATTTGTCAGACCACCAGGAAGGGGCCTACTCGCCTTATGAGGATTCAGATGCAGAAGAATCTATCCCTTCGGCCTCCCCCCCTGAAGAATTTTCTTTTGGGGAGACTTTACACTCCATGAGAGAACACTTTCAATGGCAGGGTCAGGATTTTTCTGATTCTAGAAAAAGATTAAGGACCTTTCTGTATTTGCCCTAGCATAGGCCCTTAGCTATACCTCCGGTTTTAACTGTAATTGATGATGTGTACAATGATGTCAGTACTGCACCTGATTCACTTCCTCCGGCCCCCTCCAAACCTGACAGATATTACAGGGTCCCGGATTCTCACTTCCACCTGTATAAAGCCCATGCTGCAGACCCAGAAACTATTTCTCAGGGCCCTAAAGGGGTTGCAGCTGCTACTGCCAAAAATCCCCTACCCTCTGAAAGAGAGTCTAGAGCATTAGAGAGATGGGGAAAAAGGTTTATACATCTGCTACTCTTTCTGCCAGGGCATTAAACTGTCAATTCCATATGATACAGTACCAAGAATTTTTGTTAGATCAGCTAAATAAGAAACTTTCTTCACCTGAACCCTTAGACCGTAAATCCCTTCAGGATTTGGTACACAACTCACAACAGGTCAGTAATCATTTCTTAAAATGTGGCTATGATGCACTGGAGGCTTCATTTAGATCAGCTATGACTGGGGCAGTAATTCGTAGGCATGCCTGGCTGAAGGAGCAATCTTTACCAGACCATGTCAAGGCTAAACTCCTCGACGCTCCAATGGAGAAACAACATTTATTTGGCTCCCCTGCACAGGAGATTCTAAAGAAGGTTGAAGAAAAAGCAAAATCTGTGCAAACAGTTAAAGATTTCCTGCAAGTTCAACCTCCGAGGTTCAGCAGAAACTGGCCTACAAAGAATTGGTCCTTTCCAGACTCCTCCAGAGCACAGAGAGGCAGAAACAGGCATCCTAGAGGCAGAGGTCAATCCAAGGGCCCCTACAGAGGCCGTCAGTGGCAGCCTGCAAACAAGAGGAGTAGTGCAACAGCTACAACTACTACCACTACTACAGGACAGACCCAATGACTTGACTCTGATTCCGCCTACCAGGGATCAACTGGAAGCACCCTTGGGCGGAAAGTTGGCTTTATTCTCGAAAAACTGGCATTGCATTACAAAGGATACATGGACATTGCAAATAATAGACAAAGGATACAGGTTTCACTTCCATACTTTGCCAAAAAGAGGCGGAATGCCAAACCTTCCACCAAACCAGAAGGTAGAGGCTTTAAGACAAATCAGCAAGTTACTTCAGATGAAAGCTATAGAAAGGGTGCCATCTACAGAACAAGGCCAAGGTTTTTACTCCAGACTATTCCTTGTGCCAAGAAAAGAAAACCAATGGAGGCCTATACTCGACCTATCCGCACTGAACACTTATCTCATTGTGCCAAAATTCAAAATGCTGACCCTACAGCAACTTCTTCCCATGTTGGGCAAGGAGTCTTGGCTGGTGAGACTAGATCTCAAGGAGGCATACCTGCACGTCCCTAAGACACCTCAGATTTCTTGCAGGATCAGAGCATTATCAATTCTCAGCATTGCCCTTTGGCTTATCTACTGCGCCCAGAGTATTCATGAAATGCCTGGCATCAGTAATTGCACACTGCAGACTTCAGGGAATTCAAATTTATCCATACCTGGACGACTGCCTAATACAAGCGAACAACAAGAAGAAGAAATTGTTAAAGGACTTGGCCTATGCCATACACCTGCTACAAACCTTGGGATACACAGTCAACTTCCAAAAGTCAAGACTACTACCATCCCAAAGGATAACCTTTTTGGGTGCGGATCTGGACACAATCACTCAGATGGCTTTTCTCACAGAAGAAGAACAAAAAACAACTTCCAGATTACTTCATGACTCTGACAAGACAAACTCAGCTTACTGCAAGGAAAGTCCTGCAGGCCCTGGGTTACATGGCATCCTGCATAATTTTAATTCCACATGCCAGGTTGCATATGAGGAAATTACAATGGTACCTAAGGAATGTATGGTCTCAACACAGTCACAGTCTAGAAACCATGATGCAAATCATTCCATGCCTTCAAAAGGAATTCCTGTGGTGGGCTCAGGCCTGCCAGTCCAACAAAGGGTTGCCTTTCAACAAACCAAAAACAAGGCAGACCATCACCACGGACGCCTCAGACCGAGGATGGGGAGCACACATGGAGGACAAACGTATCCAAGGCCTATGGCCTCAAGGGCAGCTAAGCATGCACATAAACCAAAAGGAAATGCTGGCAGTAAGGCATGCAATCGAGGCATTCAGACCCTTCCTCCAGCAAGGACACCTGTTAATACGGACAGACAACACCACGGTCATGTGGTACATAAACAGGGAGGCACACATTCCTACCCTCTATGCCGGATGGCTATGAATCTGTGGAACCTATGCCTGAATCTCAATATCCAGCTGCAGGCCAAATTCGTACCAGGAAAAGAGAATACACTAGCAGACAGCTTAAGCAGAACTACTATGGATGCACACGAATGGATGCTGCATCCAGACATCTTCAAACTCATAACAAAGAAATAGGGAATCTGAAGTAGGAAGACTTCATTCGTCTGCAACCTGTGGGTATCGGATCCGATCTCGGATCCGAGCCGGCAATTCAAAAGCTTAGGCTCCGAGCTCCTAGCTCCTCCCTCTTACCCATAACCCCTTGCCAAGCCCTGACTGACCCCAGATTTCGTTTGCCGCTTTCAAGAAGCAACGGAATTCTTGAGCTCCTGGCGTGGTTTTGAGATAAGTAGTTTTCTGACAGGAAAATTGTTTAAATTCTCTTTTTTTGTTTCAAATATAGTTAGTGTTGTGTGTGGTTAAGGCTTTCCCTCCCTCTTTAGTTAATTTTTCTCGGTTTTTCAGTTTGTTTGTGTGTGTGTGTGTTTAGGCCTTAGGTGTTATGTCTGAAGCCCCTAAGGCTGTCTTTTCGAATGTACGAGTGTGGCCATAAGCTGTCCCCAGCAGATGGCCACACTCGGCAAGAATGCTTGGGGTTGAACACCTGTCTTCTGGTTGTACCATTTGTGCAGGGTTCAACCCCGGCTTTAAGGAACGGAGGTCGGTTAGTGCTGGCGGGTCTTTACCCCAGATACTGCTTCGCCTCTGCTCCTCCAGTCAGCAACTTGTTGCTGTGAGTTCTCCCTCCGGCTGGGACTCAGCCTCCCTTAAAAATGCCGGAGGAAGGATTCTAGTAGGGAGAGACAGAGGAGAGGCACAGGAGAAGCACCACAAGAGGAGAGCCAAGCTTCCAGCTCGGCTCCTCCATCTAAGCGGGCTTCCCTGTGCCTTCTAGCCTTCCTCCTCCTCGCTCCACTCCCCGGTTCTCTCCTGGACCCGAGGAGGAGGAGGCTAGCCCTTCCAGGAGGTCACCGAGACGGTTCTCTAGGTCCGCTGTGGCCTCCTCTAGATCGACTTTTTCGATGAGCGAAGCTGATATGGACCGGATGATGAGGAAATTCATCCAGGCCCAAATGCAAATGGGAGTGCTCCTAGCCCCCCCCAACCGGGAGGGCTTCACCTTTTTCGCCGTAGCTCCTTCTCCGACCCATACCACGGGTTCGGAGCTTTCGGCCGGCAGATTTGGATCCGGGGTGGGTCGGATCCGATTGGTCGCACTCGGATCCGTCCCATCCCTTGAGTGCTTGGTACGGACCCGACCTCTCGGAGCCGAGGGCCGAGCCTCGGATCCGAGGGAGCTGGTGTCTTCGCCCGGCCCAGGTCGGAGCACACTGGTCTCGGATCCGACGGTTTCGGCTCGACCGATCCGCATCGGATCCGAGTGGGGGTCGGCTCGGGCTTAGAGAAGCTGGCTCCCCTCGGCTTTCAACGTTATGGAAAGGGCACTGTCGAGGACATCCGGACCCCGGTCCCTGCCACGGCTCCATCCCGCACTCCATTGCAGTTGGGCCAGGCCCCACCAGCCGGTCCCAGGGACAGCCGCCTCGATGTCCCAAGTGGTTCCCTTGGAACATCCATCTGCTGAAGAGTACTCCTCGGACAGCCCCCGATGAAGTACCTCGAAGCGCAAGTGCAAGAGGAGGCACATGGACTCCCTGAGTCCGTCACTGAAGACACGGACTTGGATGAAGGGAAGGCTCCCCTAGGTCACCCCTGAGGACGCCTCATTTGGAGACATCATGGAGATGTTAAGGATCGGGGGGGGTGGTCTGCCCCCAAGGCTTCTTCGGACGAGTCTGTGTTCTTGGAGGCATTCGAGGCGGCCCTTCTACCTCTTGGGTGTCCCTCCTGCTGACCCCTGGTAGATCTTATATCTATCAGGGCGTGGAAGGATCCGGACACCATTGAGCCTATCCCAAAACGCCCGGACCGCATTCTTTCTCCTCCATCAGACCGCACCCACTGGAGTAAGGGTCCCCCAGTAGATGCCATGATGATGGCTGCAGCCACGAAGAGGGAATTGGCCCAGGAGAGTCCCTCCGTCCATCCTCCGGGCAAGGAGTCCCGCTCGATGGATCGAATTGGGAAGCGAGTGTTTAGTTCAGCGACCTTCTCCTTGAGAGCTGAACTACATGGCGATGTCATTAGGATGCAGCGAGATCTGATTAAAGAGTACGCTGCATCTCCCGAGTCCATCTCGAGTGAGGATAAGCAGGTTTATTCCACCCGAATGGCCACTCTAAGATCTGTGTCCAATACATCTATGCGGCTGCTGTCTCATGCTACTGAGGGAGCTAGAGCCAGCGGAGCAGGCCTGGTCATGAGGCGACAGGCCTGGCTCCGCCATTGTGATTTTGCTGAGCCCTTTAAGGCGACCTTCGCGAATGCCCCTTTCGATGGTTCTGCCTTATTTGGCAAGACTGTTCATGAGACACTTGTCCAGAGCGAAAAGGACGGAAGACGCTGTGTCCGCCGGAGTCCGCTTCTCAGCTCCCCAGAGGTCCTTCTAAGAACCAAAAGGGACAGAAGAAGATGTGGTTCGAAGTCGCAGCAGTCCCAACCTGCTCCGGATAACCAGTCCTTCCGTGGCAGAGGAGGACGGGAGGTCGCTGCCAGAGGCAGGGGCTCCTGGCAATTTTGGGTCCAGAGAACCCTTCTCTGAGAGACCCACGCAGCAGCCCTGAAGGGTTGCCCGCTGTCCGCCTCTGGAGGCAGTCGGGGCTTTTCGATGCACCTGACTTCTTGGGAGTCCATAACAACAGACAGTTGGGTGCTTCACTCATATCCAGAGGATATTCAATACCCCTAATCAAGATCCCAAATCTCGCAGCCTCCCAGATGTTCCACCCGACCAGAGGCGGCAGCTCAAATCGAGCAGCTGCTAGGAAAAGAGCCATCCAGCTGGCCCCCAGATCAAGCCGGATTAGGGTTTTACTCCAGGTTCTTTTGGTGCCAAAGAAGACGGGGACTTAAGACCAATTTTAGACCTTTCCCTGTTGAACCTGTCAGTAACCAAGCAAAGTTCCGGATGGTCACCCTGCAATCTATACTCCCCTTTTGAGGGAGAACGACTGGATGTGTTCCATAGACCTCAAGGATGCACTACCACATTCGGATGGACAGACGATCCAGGAGGTTTCTTCGCTTCGCTGGGAGCCAGTCACTATCAGTTCAGGGTCCTCCCTTTGGTCTCACCTCAGCCCCAGGGTGTTTACCAAGGTGTTAGCGGTGGTAGCGCCCACCTGAGGCTCCAGGGATTACAGGTCTTTCCGTACCTGGACGACTGGCTCCTGACTGCATCATCAAGGCATCTTCTGTGCTCAGCCAGGAATTACTTCCTTCAACTAGCACCAAGGCTGGGCATAACGATCAACTGGGAGAAATCTTTCCTGAATCCAACTCAAATTATAGATTTCATAGGAGGAAGACTAGACACCAGATCAATGCGAGCCTTCCTCACCCCAGACCGTATCGTCAGCCTGAGGTGTCATGTGACAGCAATCCTTCAACCGTCACCAACTGCAGCTTGGTCCTGAGGGCCCTAGGTTCTATGGCGGCAGCTATCCCGCTTCTAATTCATGCCCGCTACGCATGCGGGTCCTTCAATGGACCCTTCAAGTTCAGTGGTCTCCTCTTTGTTCGCCTCTAAACGCCTCCGATTGCGGTCAGCAGAGCGTGCAGGGACTCCCTTCTGTGGTGGCTTCTTTCTCCGGAGCCCCTAGCAGGAAGACCCTTTTGCGCTGCATTTCCCGAGCCACAGTGACCACGGACGCTTCTTGCCTCGGGTGGGGGCATTCTGGGAAAGATTGTCCAAGGCACGTGGAATCCCACAGAGACATCATTGCATATAAATGTCCTGGAAATGAGGGCGGTGCTCCTAGCGTTGCAAGCACTTCACCACGCTCTTCCTACAGGGACTATTATGATTCAGACAGACAACATGTCCGTAGTCTGGTATATCAACAAGCAGGGAGGAACCAGGTCTTATCCCTTTGTTGAGAGGCCATGAGAGTCTGGGAATGGGCAATTTCCACCAAACGCTTTCTGATAGCAACGCACATTCCGAAAGTCCAACATCCTTGCGGACAAGCTCAGTCGCACCATCCTTTCTCCACACGAGTGGTCCCTAAACCTTCAAGTAGCGAAGAAGATTTTTGCCGCTTGGGGCAACCCTGTTGCGATCTTTTGCTTCTCCCTCAAACGCCAAATGCGACAATTTCTTCGCTCTACTTCCCCACCAGGAGTTCCTGAGGATGCTCTGGTGCATGCTTGGCCTCGGTCTCCTTTATGCCTACCCTCCACTTCCTCTGATGCAGAGGTTTCTGCAGAAAGCCAACAGTTTGGGGAGCAGAATGATTCTCATTGCCCCATTCTGGCCTCGACAACCTTGGTTCCCCTTCGTATGGTCTCACAAAATCAATCCACCATGGATTCTGGATCCAATTCGATCTCATCTCTCACCCTCTGGGAATGCCAGTTCCCAATCTATGGACCCTGAAGTTGACAGCTTGGCTGCTCCAATTCCAACCTTAATTAGGACTCGGTATCTCTTCACCGGTCAAAGCAATTTTGGTGGCTGCTCATAAACCTTCTACCAGACAGGTTTATCGGAGTAAATGGAAGAGGTTCTCTATATGGGCAGGGCAGAGAACAGTGGATCCCTTTTCAGCACCTATCTCTGCGGTGCTAGAATTTCTAACAGACCTCTTTCATCAAGGGGCCAGTTCTTCCACGATTAAAGTACAATTGGCGGCTATATCGCATTATCATATTGGACAGGACACAGCTCCTTATGACAGCGAAATTATGCAAATCCTTTCTCAAGGGAGTTTTTTATTAAGACCTCCAGTCAAGGAGGTTGTACCGCCTTGGGATTTGTCTTTAGTCCTGCAGGCCCTTACTGCTCCTCCCTTCGAGCCTGCAGCTTCTGCTGATTTAAAATTCCTTTCCTGGAAGACTGTCTTTCTGGTAGCTATCACTTCAGCCAGAAGGGTGTCTGAGCTTCAGGCTCTTTGTGTCAAACCGCCTTACCTTTCTTTCTTCCCTGATAGGGTGTGCCTCAGGACCAATCCATCTTTTCTTCCGAAGGTCTCTTCTGAATCCAATATTAACCAGTCAATCAATTTGCCTGTCTTTTTTTCCCAAGTATTCAAACAAAGGGGAATACAAATTGCATTCATTGGATGTTCATAGACAATTACGTTTTTATATTAACAGGACAGCTGGCCACAGGAAATCAGATCAGCTGTTCGCCTCCTTTGCTAAATTTGCTCTGGGTAAAGCAGTGTCTAAAGTCACTCTGTCTAAATGGATTGCTAATTGCATATTGCAGGCATATGACACTTCAGGCAGACCTGCTCCTCAGAGGGTTACGGCTCATTCTACTAGGGCAGTTTCTCGCCAGCCGCCTTTAAGTCCGTTTGTTGGATGATATCTGCGCGGCAGCTACTTGGGCCTCGCCTCATACTTTTATTTCTCATTACAAGGTGGATGTTGTTTCTAGAGGAAGAGCATCCTTTGGCTCAGCGGTGCTCGGAACATCCTTCCATGATGGCCCAAGATTCAGGTAGCTAGGGACTCTGTCCCACAGGTTGCAGACGAATGAAGTCTTCCTACTTCAGATTTAGAAGTTATGTACTCACCATAACGTTCCATCTGAGTAGGTGACTTCATTCGATGCAACCATCCCCTCCATCCCCCTGACCTTTATAGAGCGAGTATTTATGCTGTTTTAGTATACTGTGGTCAGTATTTGAGGCAAACTCAATCTGAGGTCAGTCAGGGCTTGGCAAGGGGTTATGGGTAAGAGGGAGGAGCTAGGAGCTCGGAGCCTAAGCTTTTGAATTGCCGGCTCGGATCCGATACCCACAGGTTGCATCCGAATGAAGTCACCTACTCAGATGGAACGTTATGGTGAGTACATAACTTCTAAATCCCAGAGATAGATCTGTTCGCCTCCCACTCAACCACCAACTGAAGAAATTCTGCTCAAGGACATACCACCCACAAGCCTGGAGGGTGGGCTCTCTCTCTCTCTCTCTCTTTCAGCTGGAATGCCCTAACAGTATATGCCTTTCCACCTCTCCCATTGATGTACAAGGTTCTACTGAAGATCAGGGAGGAACAGCCAAAAGTCATACTAATAGCTCCGGACTGGCCAAGACAGCATTGGTACCAGCTATTGAGAAGCATGTCTCAGGCAAACTCATGGCCTCTTCCCCTATGGCCTCTTCTTCTAACGCAGAACAATTTCAAGACCCTGCTTCCCAACTTGAAAACATTGCAGCTAACTGCCTGGAAGATTCCTTAAAGCCCAACCAAACCGTTTTATCTCAGAGGGTGAAAGACATTATCCTGGAGGCTCGCAGACCTTCCACAAGAAAGACATACTCAGCTAAATGGAAGAGATTTCTCATTTGGAGCGCATCAAAGGGCACAGATGTCACAGTGGCAAACCTAGCACACATTTTAGAATACTTAGCAGAATTGTTCCACAATGGCCTGTCTTATTCATCCATTAAGATTCATGCTTCAGCAATTTCAGCAGAATACAATATGGATCCACCTATCTTCTCACACCCTCTTCTCAGGCAATTTTTGAGAGGGATCAAAAATGTTAAACCTCCAAGAAGACCCCCCCCCCCCCACCTGCATGGGATCTCAATTTTGTGCTGGAAAAACTGACACTACCTCCTTTTGAACCAGCAGCATCAGCAGACCTCCAGTTTTTATCTTGGAAAACTGCATTCCTTCTGGCAATCACTTCAGCAAGAGTATCTGAGTTACAGGCATTAATGGCAGTGCAGCCTTTTCTTATTTTTCACCAGGATAGAGTGTCACTAAGAACCAATCCTACTTTCATGCCAAAGGTGGTATCTAGGGTATCCTTGAACCAAGCTATTCACTTGCCTACGTTCTTCCCTAACCCACAGAACAAAGGGGAAAAACTTTTACACACCTTGGATATACACAGACAACTACGCTACTATTTGGACAGAACTAAAACTAACAGAAAAACTGACCAACTTTTTGTAGCATATGCAACTGGGGTGCAAGGAAGAGCAATTTCCAAACGGACAATTTCAAAATGGATAGGAAATTGCATTCGATGTCCTTCAAGGATGCATCTGCAGTCATAACAAATGGGTTGTCCTGTCGTCAGGCAGCCCTTCGGTCGGCCGGATTCCAAAGTCTGGGTCTGGCCTCGGCTGGTGTCGCACTTCACCCGACGTCATCTCTGCTGGTCTTCGGGTATAAAGGCATCAGCCGACGCCATTTTCCTCAGTCTTTCTTGCCGCGTGGCGCCCGAAGCAGAAGCTGTTCGCAAGTGCCGGTCGGTCAGATCCAGAGATTACTACTACCGAATACTACTTCGAAGACTTCTAAAAAGCTAAGTACCCCATTGGGGACTCTTTCTTGCCTCAGCCGATGTCAGAAAAAGTAAATAACTGTTTAACTTGTGGGAAACAAATACCTCATAAAGATTTCCACTCTTACTGCTTACCTTGTTTAGGCCCAGACCACGACGTAGCAGCCTGTTTAGCCTGTGCTTCCTTCAACCGACGAACGCTTAGGCGCCGGGTCGGAGTTTGCTGAACAGTTTTTCGCTCAGATTTTGCGTACATTATGCCGTCGGATCCTCCGACTTCTCAAATTGTTAAAAACGCAAAGGAAAAGACCGACACTCGCGGTCCGCGGTTTCGGCCGAAACCACGGTTAAGCAAACCGCGAGTGTCTCTGTTTCGTCCGAAACCGAGCAAACGGGTCAATCTTCAGCCGAATCCATGACTACTACCGAGGCTCCTGCTACCCTAGTTGAATCGGCCTCTGAAGTTTTGCCTACTAATGTGGTTCCTATAGAATTATCAGACACCATCCCTTTGGATGTCTCTACCCCAGCACGTGGTGCTGCTAGGCCTCCTGCAGCCATGTCTATTAAGGCCTTTGCCAGGGCTAAAGCAGCCAAAACTGCTAAATCAGTGCCTGTTAAGCCCCCCTCACACAGGCCCAGTTACAGTTCTCAAATGCTTACTCTGGCAGAGGATCTCATCTCTTTAATAAGGGGATCCCAATCTCACCCAGACAGGGCCTCTCAGCCTCCAGAAAAGAGACCTAGAGCAGAGCCCCCAGAGCCAGTGTCCTCAGATCTTCTGATGATTCAGACATTACAGACCATCCAGAGGCTCCTTTTTCTACTTATGAAGATTCCGATGCTGAAGAATCTATTCCATCTGCCTCTCCACCAGAGGAATTTTCCTTTAGGGAAACCTTACATTCCATGAGAGAGCAATTCCAATGGCAGGGACAAGATTTCTCAGATTCAAGAAAAAGGCTTAGGACCTTTCTACACTTACCGCAACATAGGCCCTTAGCTATACCTCCAGTTCTGCCTGTTGTGGATGATGCATTTAATGATGTTTGCACTGCTCCTGATACTTTACCTCCAGCCCCTGCCAAACCAGATAGATTTTACAGGGTACCGGACACTCTTCACCACCTATACAAGGCCCCACTTGCAGATCCTGAGACTATCTCCCAGGGGCCTAAGGCAGTAGCCGACCTCAGCAAAAACCCTCTCCCTTCTGAAAGGGAATCCAGGTCCTTAGAGAGATGGGGTAAAAAAGTTTACACCTCTGCTACTCTTTCAGCTAGAGCTTTGAACTGTCAGTTTCATATGATCCAATACCAAGAGTTTATGCTTGATCAGTTAACTAAGAAACTGTCCTCTGATGACTCCTTAGATAAGAAATATGTTTTAGAAATGGTGAATAACATTCAGCAGGTTAGTAACCATTCTTTAAAATGTGGCTATGATGCACTGGAGGCTTCATTTAGATCAGCCATGACTGGCACAGTTATAAGAAGGCATGCATGGTTGAAAGAACAGGTCTTGCCGGATGATGTTAAAGCAAAGCTGTTAGATGCTCCTATGGATAAGGCCAGTCTATTTGGTTCTCCTGCTCAGCAAGTAATGAAGAAAATGGAAGAGAAGGCAAAATCTGTACAAACAGTTAAAGATTTCTTACAGGTTCAGCCCCCAAGGTTTAGCAGGAGCTGGCCTTCCAAAAATTGGTCCTTTCCAGACTCCTCTAAATCTCAGAGAGGCAGGAATAGACGTTCCAGAGGCAGAAATCAATCCAGAGGAGGTGCCTACAGAGGATGCCAGTGGCAAGGCAATAACCAGTGAGGCACAGACACAACCACTGCCACTGCAACAGGACAATCACAGTGACTTGGCTCTGACACCGCCTACCAGGGAACAAATAGCAGCACCCTTAGGCGGAAAGTTAGCCTTATTTTCAAAAAATTGGCACTATATCACAAAAGACAAGTGGATTTTGCAGACCATAGACCAAGGCTACAGGTTTCACTTCCACACCTTACCAGTAAAAAGAGGAATGCCAAACCTACCTCCAAATCAGAAAACAGAAGCTGTAAAGCAGATAGCTCAATTAACAAAGATGAGAGCTGTGGAAAGAGTACCACCAACAGAACAGGGCAAAGGATTCTACTCCAGACTCTTCCTAGTACCAAGAAAAGAGAAAAGTTGGAGACCTATTCTCGACCTGTCCGCTTTAAACACATTCATCATTGTCCCAAAATTCAAAATGCTGACCCTACAGCAACTTCTTCCCATGCTGGGCAAGGAGTGTTGGCTGGTAACTCTAGATCTCAAGGAGGCATACCTGCACGTCCCCATACGACCAAATTGCAGAAGATACCTCGGATTTCTTGCAGGATCAGAGCATTATCAATTCTCAGCATTGCCCTTTGGCTTATCTACTGCCCAGAGTATTCACAAAATGCCTGGCATCAGTAATCGCTCATTGCAGGCTACAGGGAATCCAAATTTATCCATACCTGGACGACTGCCTGATACAAGCGGACAACAAAAGCAAACTGACAAAAGACTTACAAAGAGTCATTTGCTTACTACAAGCCCTGGGATACACAGTCAGTTTAAAAAAGTCAAGACTAATACCATCCCAAACAAAACATTCTTGGGTGCAGAATTGGACACAGTAAAACAAATGGCATTCCTAACTGCAGAAAAACAAGAACAACTCCCTCATTACTTCTTGGCATTAACAAAGCAGAACAAACTAACAGCAAGGAAAGTACTGCAGGCCTTGGGCTTCATGGCATCATGCATAATCCTGGTCCCCCATGCCAGACTGCATATGAGAAAACTACAGTGGTACCTAAAGAATTTATGGTCTCAACACAGGCACAGCTTAGAAACCAAATACCACTAATCCCATGCCTGAAACAAGAGTTCCTATGGTGGGCTCAAGCATGCCAGTCAAACCCAGGCTTGCCCTTCCACAACTTTCAAGCAAGCCAAACCATCACAACGGACGCCTCAGACCTAGGTTGGGGGCCCATGCTGGACAAATGCATACAAGGATTATGGACCCCAGACCAACTGCACCTGCACATAAATCAAAAGAAATGCTGGCAGTAAAACTAGCAATCCAGAATTTCAGACCATTCCTCAAAGAAGGCCATTTGATGATAAGGACAGACAACACCACAGTCATGTGGTACATCAACAAACAGGGAGGCACTCATTCATACCCCTATGCCGAATGACTCTGGACCTATGGAATATGGCTCTGAGCTACAACATTCAGTTACAGGCAATATTTGTACCGGGAAAAGAAAACATCCTAGCAGACATGTTAAGCAGAACTACCTCGGATGCTCACGAATGGATGCTACACCCGGACATCTTCAAGGCCATCACACAGAAATGGGGAATGCCACAAATAGACCTATTCGCATCCCCACTCAATCACCAGCTCAAGAAATTCTGCACAAGGACATACCACCCACTTGCATGGAAGGTGGACTCTCTATCCTTCAGTTGGAAAGGCCTGACAGCATATGCATTCCCACCTCTTCCTTTGATGCACAAGATACTACTGAAAATCAAAGAGGAGCGTCCAAGGATAATTCTGATAGCTCCAAATTGGCCAAGACAACACTGGTATCCATTGCTGAGGAGCATGTCACGGGGGAGAACGTGGACACTACCCCTGATGCCTCTGATGTTAACTCGGAACGACTACAACATCATGCATCCAAATCTAAAAACTCTGCAACTAACTGCCTGGAACATTACATAACAGCAACTAACCCAGATTTATCCCAAAGGGTTAAAGACATTATCCTGGAGGCCCGCAGACCTTCTACAAGAAGGAACTATGCAGGGAAATGGAAAAGGTTTGTCATTTGGAGCACTGAAAGAGGAAAAGATGTGTCAAAGATAGATATTGCCAACATCCTGGAGTATTTGGCAGAGCTTCTCCATACAGGCCTGTCCTATTTCTCCATCAAGATACATGCATCAGCTATTTCTGCAGAATACAGCTTCGATCCCCCTGTCTTCTCACATCCTCTACTCAGGCAGTTCCTTAGAGGAATCAAGAATGTAAAACCTCCTAGGAAACCACCATTACCAGCATGGGACTTGAACTTTGTGCTAGAAAAATTGACACTCCCTCCATTCGAACCAGCAGCAACAGCAGATCTTCAACACCTATCCTGGAAAACTGCTTTCCTACTGGCAATTACTTCAGCAAGAAGGGTTTCGGAACTACAGGCCTTAATGGCAATACAACCCTTCCTAATCTTCCATCCAGATAGAGTTTCCATGAGAACTAATCCTACATTTATGCCTAAGGTGGTATCCAGAGTGTCTCTAAACCAGGCAATCCACCTACCTACCTTCTTTCCCAATCCACAGAACAGGGGGGAAAGACTGCTGCATACCTTGGATGTACATAGACAGTTGCGCTACTACCTGGACAGAACCAAGGGCAATAGAAAGACTGACCAGCTTCTAGTGGCCTATACAACAGGAAGGGAAGGAAAAGCAATTCCCAAACAGACAATTTCCAAGTGGATAGGAAATTGCATCAGATTCTGTTACTCCTACCATGGAAAACCAATTCCACAGAACATAAGACCTCACTCTACAAGGGCTACAGCCACTACTACAGCTTTCTTACGAGGAGTGGCAACCAAGGATATTATTGAGGCGGCTACTTGGACCTCCGTGCATACATTTGCCAAGCATTATAACTTACCTCTATACTCTAGATCCCAAGCAGGGTTTGCCACTGCTGTATTGCAAGGGATCCTAACTACACCATAATTCTTCTTCCTCCTCCCCTAGTTTGGCTATGGTATTCTACCCATTTGTTATGACTGCAGATGCATCCTTGAAGGACATAGTACAGTTTTGTACCTACCATAAATGTAGATGTCCGAACAGGATAGCATCTGCAGTCAGGATTACCCACCCTCCTTTCCCTCTGTGGTATTCCTAGGGTATTTACCCTCCTAATAGCTAGCTGGGGGGGGATCTCTTATGGTGTATTTGTTTGTATATATGTACATACATGCTTATTTTTTGTGTTTGCCTACTTTTTTTTTTGGAAACATTGGCATTTACCCAAAATTTAGTTTTCCAAGAGGGCAACTGGCATCTGGGGCAAGAAACACTGAGGAAAATGGCGTCGGCTGATGCCTTTATACCCGAAGACCAGCAGAGATGACGTCGGGTGAAGTGCGACACCAGCCGAGGCCAGACCCAGACTTTGGAATCCGGCCGACCGAAGGGCTGCCTGACGACAGGACAACCCATTTGTTATGACTGCAGATGCTATCCTGTTCGGACATCTACATTTATGGTAGGTACAAAACTGTACTTTTTTGCTACTCCTTTCATGGAAAGACAGTACCTGAAAATATCAGGCCTCATTCCACAAGGGCCACAGCCACCACTACAGCTTTCCTACGAGGGGTGGCTACCAAGGACATTTTAGAAGCTGCTACCTGGAGCTCCGTGCATACATTTGCCAAGCATTACAATCTACCTTTATACTCCAGATCCCGAGCAGGGTTTGCAACTGCAGTACTGCAGGGGATCTTAACTACACCATAATTCTCTTAGTACCTCCTCCCCCAGATTGGCTATGGTATTCTACCCATATGTTATGACTGCAGATGCATCCTTGAAGGACATAGTACAGTTTTGTACCTACCATAAATGTAGATGTCCGATAGGTATGCATCTGCAGTCAGGATTACCCTCCTTCCCCTCTGTGGTATTCCTAGGGTGCTTACCCCTCTTTCAGCTAGCTGGGGGAATCTATTATGGTGTATTTGTTTGTTTATATATGTATATAATTTGCAAATGTTTGGAACTTTTCAGCCTTTATCCAAATTTAGCCTTCCTAGAGGGCACCTGGCATCTGGGGCAAGAAAAACTGAGGAAAATGGCGTCGGCTGATGCTTTTATACCCCAGACACTCTGACGTCGGGGAAAGTGCGACACCCAAACAACCACCACCTCAGAACACAACACCTGCAACACATAGACCTCACAGTCAGAGTGTCAAACAGTCACAGCCCTTAAGGCCAAACACAATGCCAGACACACTAGTCATTGGTGACTCCATAGTCAGACACACTGACGGCCCGCTCACCAGACTGAGTAAGGAGAAGGTCACAGTAAGCTGCCTGTCGGGCGCTAGAATCCGCCACATAACGCAAGCACTCAGGTCTCTCAACAGCAGGTACAAATATGACTCGGTCATTGTCCACGCTGGTGTAAACGACCTGAGACGTACCTCCTTGGACTACATGAAAAGAGACATTGAGGAGCTCTCTGATTATGTAGCCCAGGCAGGTATGACCCTGACCTTGAGCAGTATCCTACCTTCACCAAGAATGATGCCACAATACAGAGATAAGATGATCAGCTTTAACAATTGGCTTAAACACTGGTGTCATTCAAAGGGGATCCAGTGTCTGTCTGCCTGGGATGACATGCTGGACAAGCCACGCTGCTTCGAGGGACGGCTTGCACCTGTCACCCTGGGATTCGGATATTGGCAAAGGCTCTTGCCACCCCATAGTGCCTTTTAGGCAAGCCTCAAATTCTACACCTACCACCCCAGAACAGAAACAAGGCAAAAAACTCAGGGTAATGCTGCTCAATGCCAGCACTCTAACTCTCAAAATGCACTCGAGGCCCTTCTCAGTATGGAGAACATCGATGTCTGTGCTGTGACAGAAACCTGGTTCAAGGCTCCTGGGAGCACCCCAGCGCTATCAGGTTTTACCTCATATCATGCGTTCCGGCCCCAAAATCCGGACAATACCAAGAAAGGAGGGGGGGTATCCATATTCATCAAGGACACCCACACCTCAAGACTGGTGGCATCGCACGATGCATCGGAGACCATCCAGGTGCAATTAACCATAGGCAAGACTGCTCTGCAAATTGTAGCATGTTACAGGCCACCCTCACAAACTCAGGAACCTCACATGGCCTTCCTGAAAACACTAGAGGGGATAAATGTATCACCAAACACCATCATACTAGGTGACTTCAATTACCCTAATATAGACTGGGAACACTACTCAAGCCCAAACACCCTAGCCCAAAAGTTCCTGGAATTCATAAACTCAAATGCCATGGAACAACTAGTCACCATCCCCACAAGAGGAGATAACATACTTGATCTCATCATCACGAACATGGGAGCACAATGTTCAACACCGGAGGTGTACCCTCACTGGTGAGATCAGACCACAAACTAATCTCGCTGGAGGTCCTCATCCCACCCCCACCTGAAATAAAAAGACCACAGTAAAGAACTTCTCAAAGCCGACTTCACACTTCTAAAGACTAGTGTGGTCTCCTTTAAGGCCCGAGCGGCGGAAAACAGTACTCAAGCCGCTGAATCACTTACAAATGCCTTCTACCAGCACCTGCAGGACTGCATGGATAAGGCAATCCCAAGCAAAACAAAGACTCTTTGTACCAAAGGCAAGCGTCAGTCTGGTGGACCCCAGCCATAAACAAACTCTACAACAAAAGGAGGAAGCTACTACAAGATAGAGCAAAATCCTTAAAAGGTAAGACACCCTTGATCACTATAAGTAAAAACTAAGAGCTCTTATAAAATCATCCAAAGCAAATTTCGAGAGAAAAATAGCTAAAGACTCAAAAGACAATCATAAGGCCTTCTTTAGCTATGTTAGAAACCTGGGAGGAAACTCCCAGATATGCTCAGAGCTAGTTCAAAATGATGTGAAGATTACTGATCCTACAGACATTGCCAACATACTGGCTGACAGGTTCAGTGCAAACTTCTCCCTCTCCCCAAAAGGAGACATATCTATACCAAACGAGTGCAGCCCCCAAACACCTCCAGCGCCCAAGTGAGAACTGCTCCCTCCAAAGCAAAAAACACAGCATCCATGGGACCTGATGGTGTCCCGGCCGTGTGCTCCATGAACTCAATGAGGAATTAAACCCACAGCTAGGACAGCGGTTTAATCAAAGTCTTGCCTCTGGGTACGCACACAGGGAGTGGCGCACTGCAACTGTGGTACCACTTCACAAAGGCGGTGTCTCCACCGACCCTGGAAATTACCGCCCATTAGCTTGACAAGCCTTATCTGCAAAGCCATGGAGAGGATCATAATGGACCTCATAAATAAAGACATAGGAATTTGCAGACTTTGGATCCAACCCAGTTTGGCTTTGTCAAAGGCAGATCATGCCTTTTAAACTTGGTTGACTTTTTGAAACAGTCACCAAAGCCATTGATGAGGGAAAGGCAGTCCATACAGCCTACCTCGATCTGGCTAAGGCCTTCGATACAATACCCCACTCGGGTATCATTGAAAAACTCATCAGCTTAAATGTCAACCCATACATCACAAGATGGGTTGCAAACTGGCTGAGTGACAGAACCCACAGGGTCAGAGTTGCTGGCGCCATGTCAGACTCAAAGCCTGTCACAAGTGGTGTCCCACAGGGCTCAGTCCTGGGCCCACTCTTGTTTGGCATCTACTTTTCCGAAGTACAAGCAAACACAGGAGGGTTATGGATGACTGGTTTGCAGATGACTGCAAACTGGGCGCCATAGTAGAAAACACATCTGATACAGATATCCTTCAGAAGGGTCTCACAGAAACGGATAACTGGTGCCAGAGCCACGGCCTAAAGTTAAATGCCAAAAAATGCATAGTCATACCCTTCGGGAAAAACAAGGTTACCCCTAGCTACCAAATAGGTGGCAATCCACTGAGCACAGAAGAAGTTATCAGGGACCTGGGGACCCAGGTTGATAGTAGTCTGTCATTCGACACCCATGTAGCTAAAGTAGTTAGGAAGACCTTCTACATTGCCCACCTTATCATGAAGGGATTCTCATCTAGATCAAGGGAGGTCATAGTCTCCCTTTACTCATCACTCATCAGGCCAATGATTGAGTACAATGCCCCATTCGGAATGTATCTGACCCGACACTTGCAGCAGCTGGAGAGGCCACAAAGTTCCTCACCAAAAGGATAAAGGGTCTCAAAATCTGTCCTTTGCTGCCCGACCGAAAAAACCCCAGCCCTATTCAGTCGCCTACCGCTTAGTCAGAGGTGACCTTTGCCTAACATACAAGGCCATGTCAAACCGAGATTTGATGAATATGCTTCACCTCAAAAAATCTAGATCCATCAGAGCCACAAGGGCGGGAGACTTAAACCTTGACACGGCTATTAATAGGACGTGCTGGAGGGATAGATTCATCACCCAAAGACTCCCTATGCTGTGGAACAAAATCCCGGTACATGTGAGGCAGAGTACCTCGCTGGCCTTGTTCAAGAGAAATCTTGACCAATGGATGGGAGATCACAGATATACCCCAGGGATAACCTCAGTGTCACTGCTCGACAGAGGCACAGCAAAATAATGGGTATAGTTCCCCATACTAAAGGGGTGGCGTAAGCCACAAAACGATGGGCTAGGCTTGTAAATGCCCTATGAACCTATGAACCTATCAGCCGAGGCCAGACCCAGACTTTGGAATCCGGCCGACCGAAGGGCTGCCTGAGGCAGGACCACCCATATGTTATGACTGCAGATGCATACCTATCGGACATCTACATTTATGGTAGGTACAAAACTGTACTTTCTGGATGTTGTGGATGATGTCTTTATGGAATCCAGTATAACTCCTGATACTTTTACCTCCTGCTCCCAGGAAACCTGACAGGTACTACAGAATCCGTGACTCTCAGAAATTTCTTTTCAAGAATCCTACTGCTGACCCAGAGGTCATCTCCCAAGGACCTAAAGGAATAAAAGCAACTACAGCTAAGAATCCCACCCCCTCGGACAGGGATCCCCAAGCATTAGATCGGGTAAAAAAGTATACACCTCTGCAACTCTTGCCATTAGAGCATTAAATTGCCAGTTCCACATGCTGAAATATCAGCAACATACTATGGAACTTGTTAAGCAAAAATGATTTACCTTCCCTGATGTGCAGAAAATTAAGAATTACAGGAGCGTATGCATTTTGCAAGCCAAGTCAGCAAGCATACCCTGCAATGCGAGTTTGACACCCTAGAAGCATCTTGCAGGGCAGCAGTCACAGGTTCTGTACTTTGAATGCATGCCTGGCTTAAGGAACAAACTTTGCCAGACCATGTCAAATCAAAATTGTTGGATGCACCTCTGAACAAATACAATCTGTTTGGCACCAAAGCAGAAGAGGTTTTAAAAAAGATGGAAGAAAAAGCCAAGTCTATGCAGGCAGTCAAAAGATTTTTTGCAAGTACAGCCTCCAAGATTCAGTAGGCATTGCCCCTCAAAACATTTGTCCTTTCCAGCTCCCTCAAGACCACCTCAGACTAAACCTAGGGAAGCAGATCCCCCCCCCCTCCGACAACAGTCTCTGGGTATGCAGAGATCTAAGCAATGGAGTACCTCCACTTCTAAAACAGGGAGTGCTAAGCCACCCCCTTATGGAAAGAATTCACACTGACTTCTCAACTCCTCCCCTCACCTCTGCCCAGTTGCTCATGCCCCTAGGAGGAAAACTTGCCTACCATGGAAAAAACTGGGCCTCCATCACCAACGATCGGTGGGTCCTCAACATAGTATCCCAGGGGTACAAATTTTATTTCCATATGCTGCCATCCCCAAAAGGGTTCCCAGATCTTCCTCCAAACCAGTGGGCAGAGGCACAAAACCAAGTTCAGCCCCTGCTCTCAATTAGGGCAATTCAGTCTGTTCCTGTAGAACAGATAAGCCTAGGTTTTTATTCCAGACTTTTCCTGGTACCCAGAAAAGTGGGCACCTGGCACCCAATCTTAGATCTGTCCATTCTAAACACCTTCCTGGTGGTACCAAAATTCAAAATGCTCACCCTACAGCAATTTCTCCCTATGCTGCAAAGTTGCCAGGTTAGGCACCCTAGACTTAAAGGGGGGCCTATCTGCATATCTGAATCAGGGACTCCTACAGGAAATGTCTATGGTTCAAGGCATGATCTATGTTTCAAGGCAGGATCTATGCATTATCAGATGTTCATCGTGTTACCCTGCTGCAGTCATCACACTTGGGTTATCCTGTCATCAGACGGTCCCGCAGTCGGACGGATTTCCAAAGTCTTGGTCCGACGTCGGTTGCTGTCGCCTCATCCCTGACTTCAGTGCACCAGGAGTACATATATTGCAACCGACGCCATTTTCTTCAGTCCTTCTTGCCGCGCGGTGCCCGAAGCAGAAGCAGTTCGCAGGTGCCGGTCGGCCGACTCCTGAGATTGTCGAATTCGATTTTCAGACCGAAGTCTTCTATAAAGCTAAGTACCCTGTTGGGGAAACTTTTCTTGCCTCAGACCGATGTCAGAAAAAGTTAACAATTGCATTTCTTGCAGGAAGCAAATACCTCATAAGGATTTTCATTCTTATTGCATACCTTGCCTAGGCCCTGATTACGACATCACTTCTTGTCGATTTTGAGCTAGGTTTAATGAGCGTACTATTAAAAGACTATATGATTTCACACGACACTATTTTGGTAGAAAATTTAACTATAACATGCCGTCGGAGCTACCGACTACCGGCGTGCACAAAAAGCGCAGGGGTAAGGACAGACAGCCCAGGCCTAAGCCAGATTCCGAGGCCTCGGTTGATCCGGTCTCCGGTTCTCAGTGAGGCTCCGACGCAGCCCCTGACTACCGCAGTTCAGGAATCCGAGATCGCTATGGATATTTTGACGGAATGTACTAGGCCGACGCAGCCTTTTATTTCAGGCCCTTCCGATTTACCTTCTAAGGACGTTGGTGCTTCTGAAACGCCATCGGTTTCTGAAGGCGTTTTCAAACCAACTCTCACAGTCGAAACGTTTTCTAAGTTGAAGACTACTCCTAAATCTAAAAAGACTACACTTCAGCCTGTTGTTCAAGGCCCTATGCCTAAGAAACAGATGCTCAAAATGGCTGAAGATTTGATTTCTCTTATCAGGGGTTCACAGCCCCCTCCTGACAAAAGGCATAGACTAGAGGAAGATTCTGCTTCCTCTGGGCAACTGTCTATTTCTTCGGATTCCTCTGACAACCAAGACTATTCCTTCTCTCCTTATGAAGATTCTGATGCTGAGGACTCTATTCCCTCAGCTTCCCCTCCTGAAGACTACTCTTTTTGGGGAAACTTTACACACTGAGGGAACATTTTCACTGGGAAGTTCAGGATTACTCCGATTCCAAGAAAAGGCTCCGAGAGTTTCTTTTACTCCCTCAACACAGACCTCTAGCCATCCCACCTGTTTTGGACATTGTGGATGATGTCTATTTAGAATCCAGTTTCAACCCAGACTCTCTACCTCCTGCTCTGGCTAAGCCTGACAGGTACTATAAAGTACCTGATTCCCACAAATTTCTTTACAAAAGCCCAGTAGCTGACCCAGAGACTATCTCCCAGGGTCCCAAGGGGGCTAAGGCTTCCATGGCTAAAAACCCAGTACCTTCTGAGAGGGATTCAAGAGCCTTAGACAGACAGGTGGGGGAAAAAGGTTTACACCTCAGCCACATTAGCTATGAGAGCACTAAATTGTCAATTTCATATGCTTAAGTATCAGCAATTTCTAATCTCTCAGTTAAAACAAAAGATAATCTCCCTACCTCAACAATCTGAATTGAAAGAAGTACATGATTTGTTGCACGCCACTGAGCAGGTGGGCAAACATACCTTACAATGTGGGTTTGATTCTTTGGAGGCCTCCTGCAGTGCAGTTGTCGTTGGATCAGTTATACGTAGGCATGCCTGGTTAAAGGAACAAAGTCTGCCAGATCATGTTAAAGCAAAACTACTAGATGCGCCCTTACAGCAGGATGTTCTTTTTGGAGTTAAAGCAGAAGAAGTTTTAAAGAAAATGGAAGATAAGGCGAAATCAATGCAGACAGTCAAAGATTTCCTACAAGTACAACCCCCTCGCTTCAGCAGAAACTGGCCAACAAAAAATTGGTCCTTTCCAGCCACTGACAGGCCTCAGAGGGGTAAATACAGGCGCCCAAGGGGCAGAGGACAACCACAAGCCTAGTATAAACCTCGCCAATGGGGCACTTCAACCCAGAAGGGAGGAGAAGACTGGTCTCAACCCACCAGAAGGCAAACTCAGTGACTTGCACCTCAGCTGGCCAAACAAAATTCTTTTGTCAGCCCCCTTGGGTGGAAAACTAGCACTTTTTGCAGACAACTGGCACATGGTCACAAAGGACAAATGGGTCCTAGACATAATTTTATGAGGATACAGATTCCACTTTCACACCTTGCCAATGAAAAGAGGAATGCCAAACCTGCCACAAACTCAATGGGCAGAGGCTCAAAAACAAATTACAGCTCTCATGGCCATGAGAGCCATTCAACGGGTACCGACTCGAGAGCAAGGCCAAGGATTTTACTCAAGGCTCTTTCTAGTACCCAGAAAGGACAATGCTTGGAGACCAATTCTGGACCTTTCAATTCTAAACACTTACTTACAAGTTCCCAAATTCAAGATGCTAACACTACAGCAGCTACTTCCCATGTTGGGCAAGGAAGCATGGCTGGTAACGTTGGACCTCAAGGAGGCATACCTGCATGTCCCTATCAGACAAAGTTGCAGAAGATACCTCCATTTCATTGCAGGTTCAACCCATTATCAATTCTCTGCACTGTCCTTTGGCTTATCTACTGCGCCCAGAGTTTTCGCAAAATGCCTGGCACCAGTAATTGCATACTGCAGACAAAGAGGAATTCAAATATATCCATACCTGGATGACTGCCTCATCCAAGCAGAAAGAAAAGATATTCTCTTACATCATCTGGCTTTTGTGAAGCATCTACTAAATTGTCTGGGGTACACAGTAAACGAAAAGAAGTCAAAACTAGTACCCTCACAAAAAATGACATTCCTGGGTGCCAGCTTGGACACAACGGCCCAGAAGGCTTATCTTACACCAGACAAGCAACTACAACTGACTCAATATTTCAAGACAATGGCAACAAAGACCCAATTAACTGCAAGAAAAATTCTGCAGGCTTTGGGCTTCATGGCATCTTGCATTCTGATAATACCATTTGCAAAACTGCATATGAGGAAATTACAGTGGTACCTAAAAAGTGTATGGTCTCAACACAGCCACAGCTTGGACACAGTGATCTCTCTCATTCCCTGCCTTCAACAGGAATTTCTATGGTGGTGACAGGCATGTCACCTCAACGAGGGTCAGCCTTTCACCTTGCCCCCAACCAGACAAACTATCACAACAGATGCTTCAGACTATGCCTGGGGGGCACACATGGCAGGACAGTGCATTCAAGGCCTATGGACTGCAGAACAAAGAAAACTGCACATAAATGAAAAAGAGATGCTAGCTGTACAGAAAGCTCTGACAGCCTTCAAGGATCTACTACATCCAGGACAACTTGCAATAAAGACGGACAACACCACAGTAATGTGGTACATAAACAAACAAGGGGGCACACATTCCTACCCTCTTTGCAGGCAAGCAATAATCTTATGGAACACAGCTCTGGCCTACCAAGTCCAGTTACAAGCTCAATTCCTGCCAGGACAGAAAAACACATTGGCAGATGACCTAAGCAGAAACTTCAAAGATCCCCACGAGTGGAAACTAGACCCACAAATATTTACAATGATAACTCAAAAATGGGGCCTTCCAAATATAGACCTGTTTGCCAGTCCTCAAAACTACCAACTGACAAAAGTTTGTACAAGGACATTCCACCATCAAGCTTGGAAAGTGGACGCTCTCTCCTTCAGTTGGAAAAACCTGACAGCATATGCCTTTCCTCCTTTACCTCTTCTCACAAAGGTTCTTTTGAAGGTCAAAAAGGAGAAACCACGACTGATTATCATAACCCCAGACTGGCCACGCCAGCACTGGTACCCGCTATTGAAGAATATGGCTCACAGCCCACCGTGGATATTGCCTCAAATACCCCATTTGCTCACGCAACAAAACAAACAGATTCTACCCAGCCAGCTCAAAACCTTAAACCTGGCTGCATGGCAAATATATTAAACATCCAACCAGCCCCTCTTTCACAAGCAGTTCTGGATGTTATTCTGGAAGCCAGGAGGCCAAGCACCAGGAAGGCTTACTCGGACAAATGGAAAAGGTTTTCTGTCTGGAACCAAGCTAAAGGCCAAGACACAACTCAGCCTCATATGCCTCACATTCTGCAGTATTTAGCTGAGATGTTGCACAATGGACTTTCCTTCTCCTCAATTAAAATCCATGCTTCCGCTATTTCAGCTCACTACGACACAAATCCACCTTTATTTTCAAATCCTCTTCTAAGGCAGTTCCTCAGAGGGGCAAAAAACATTAGACCACCTAGAAGAGCTCCTACACCAACATGGGACCTCAACTTTGTTCTGGAAAAACTAACGTTACCTCCCTTTGAACCAGCTTTCTCTGCAGACCTTCAGTTCCTATCTTGGAAGACTGCCCTGCTCCTGGCAATAACTTCTGCTAGGAGAGTCTCAGAATTACAGGCACTAATGGCAGTGGAACCTTTCCTCATTTTTCATCAAGACAGAGTTTCTCTACGAACTAATTCTTCCTTCATGCCTAAGGTGGTTTCCAGTGTAGCTTTAAATCAAACCATCCACCTACCCACTTTCTTCCCCAATCCACAGATCAAAGGTGAGAGACTCCTTCATTCCTTGGACATTCACAGGCAGCTTCATTACTACTTGGATAAAACTAAGGCTTTCAGAAAAACTGACCAGCTCTTCGTATCCTATGCTACAACTTCTCAAGGGAGGGCTATATCCAAACAAACCATTTCTAAATGGATAGGCCATTGCATACGGTTCTGTTATACCCATCATGGGAAACCAGCCCCTCCTACCATTAGATCCCACTCTACCAGGGCAACAGCTACCTCTACAGCCTTTCTCAGGGGGTTTCCTACCAAGGAAATTTTAGAAGCTGCAACTTGGAGTTCTGTACACACCTTCACCAAACACTATCACTTACCTCTTTACTCTAAGTCCAGGGCGGGCTTCGCCACTGCAGTTCAGCAGGGCCTCATTGCCTCCACTAACCCTCTATGATACCTCCCCCCTACCTTAGCTTTGGGATTCAACACAAGTGTGATGACTGCAGCAGGGTAACACGATGAACATAGTACAGTTTTGTACCTACCATAAATGTAGATGTTCGAGTGTTCACCCTGCTGCAGTCCAGGTTACCCTCCCTCCAACCCCTCTGATCTACTGGCTAAATCTCTGCTATGCCTTACTGATGTATTTGCTTATAGCTGAAGGGATTTTGTGTTTGTGCAGTGTTCACACCATTTGGTACTAATTCTGATCACCCTTTTGGGGGCACCTGACATCTGGGGCAAGAAAAACTGAAGAAAATGGCGTCGGTTGCAATATATGTACCCCTGGCGCACTGACGTCAGGGATGAGACGACAGCAACCGACGGTGGACCAAGACTTTGGAAATCCGGCCGACTGCGGGACCGCCTGACGACAGGATAACCCAAGTGTGACGACTGCAGCAGGGTGAACACTCTAACATCTACATTTATGGTAGGTACAAAAGTGTACTTTCTCTGCACTTCCCTTTGGCTTATCCACTGCTCCCAGAGTTTTCACAAAATGCCTGGCTCCAGCCATTGCCTTTTGCAGACAAAGAAATATTCAAATTTATCCCTACTTGGAGGACTGCCTGATTCAGGCAGACAGTAAAAGCTGTTGCAGCACCTGACATTTGTAAAGGACCTTATAATCTCACTGGGGTACACTATCAATGAAAAGAAATCCAAACTAGTCCCCAGTCAAAAAAATTTTATTCCTGGGAGCAAGCTTGGACACAGCATCCCAGATGGCATTCCTTACTTCAGAAAAATGAGCCTGTCTGACAGGCTACTTCTCTCAAATGGCCACCAGAACCCAGTTATCCGCAAGAAAAATCTTTCAAACTCTAGGGTTCATGGCCTCCTGCATTCTACTAATCCCGTATGCTAGGCTGCATATGAGGAAACTTCAGTGGTACTTAAAAGTCTTTGGTGCCAACATTCTCAGGACCTGGAAACTATCATACCTGTG
Organism: Protopterus annectens; assembly: GCF_019279795.1. NCBI lineage: Eukaryota > Metazoa > Chordata > Ceratodontiformes > Protopteridae > Protopterus > Protopterus annectens. Next base: position 109,743,641 of record NC_056733.1, on the reverse strand, counting down.
ATACCTTGTCTAAAGAAAGAGTTTCTTTGGTGGGCAGCAGCATGTAACCACAACAAGGGACTTCCCTTTACACAACCCCATGCCGCCCAGACCCTAACCACAGACTCATCGGACTATGCCTGGGGTGCACATCTGGATGGCAGGTGCATTCAGGACCACTGGAGCCCAAATCAAATTCATCTGCACATCACCCAGAAAGAGATGCTAGCTGTTCAGCACACTCTAACAGCTTTCAGATCCTTACTCTCTCCGAGGCCTCTTCTAATCAAAACTGACAACACCACAGTGATGTGGTAACAAGCAAGGGGGAACCCACTGTGCAGGCTAGCCATGACCCTTTGGAACACAGCATCAGCCATGCATATTCACCTGCAAGCGCAATTCCTGCCAGGCAACCAAAACTCTCTGGCAGACAACTTAAGCAGAAATCTCCTAGACACACACGAGTGGCAATTAAACCACAATACCTTCAGCCTTGTTACCTAGAAATGGGATAACCCCGAAGGTGGACCCATTTGCCTCCCCCTGCAACCACGAGCTCAGCAAATTCTGCACCAGGGAACCTCACAGCAAAGCCTGGAACGTTGATGCCCTGTCCTTCCACTGGGAAAACCTCTCGATCTATGCATTCCCACCCCCTTCCTCCTCTTACCAGAGTACTACTCAAAATAAGGGAGGAGAGACCAAGGGCAGACTGGCCATGCCAGCACTGGTACCCAGTACTGTGCAGTCTGTCTCTGTTGCCTCCATGGCACCTCCCTCAGATTCCAACTCTCCTGACTCAGCAGGAGGGAGAGTTCATGCATCCACAATTGCCCACCCTGAACCTGGCAGCCTGGCTTATTCCTTGACTTCTCTTCCACTGGCCAGCCTAAGCAAGCAGGTCCTGGACGTTATACGTGAAGCCAGACGACCCAGTACTAGAAAATCCTGTGGTGACCAGTGAAAAAGGTACTGTTCCTGGATCCAGACTAAAGGAGCTGAACCAGCACAGCCATCCTTACCTCTCATCCTGGATTACCTAGAAGACCTACTCCACAGGGGCCTTTTCTTCTCTTCCATTAAAATCCATGCCTCTGCCATCTCTGCACATAACAGCACTGAGCCACCTCTCTTCTCACACCATCTCATCAAGCAGTTCCTGAGAGGGGCTAACAATTTAAGGCTTCCAAGAAGAGCCCCTACTCCTGCTTGGGACCTTAACTTTGTATTGGAAAAGCTTACCCTCCCCCCTTTGAGTCTGCAACTTCAGCAGAGTTAAAATTCCTCTCTTGGAAAACAGCCTTGCTTTTGGCCATCACATCAACTAGAAGAGTGTCTAAGCTACAAGCACTTATGGCTGTGGAACCCTTCACCATTTTCCATGTTGACAGTCTCCCTCAGTACTAACCCAACTTTCATGCCTAAAGTGGTTTCCAGTGTGGCTCTCAACCATTCTATTCATTTGCCCACCTTTTTCCCTAATCCTCATAATAAGGGGGAAAGGATCCTGCACTCTTTTTAGATGTGCACAGACAGTTCAGATTCTACATGGGTAGGACTAAGCCCTTTAGGAAATCTGACCAGTTACTAGTCAGCTTTGCACCATGGGCAGAGGGCAAGGCCATATCAAAACAAACCATCTCCTAATGGATAGCACACACTTACAAACACCATGGAAAACGACCCCCACAGGGGGTGAGAAACATCCCACTAGGGCAATTTCAACCTCTACAGCCTTTCTCAGAGGAGTCCCTACCAGGGACATTCTGGAAGCTGCAACATGGAGTTCTGTTCATACCTTCACCAAGCATTACCACCTGCCTATCTTTTCCAAATCCAGGGTGGGCTTTGCAACTGTAGTCCTGCAGGTCAAACTAGCCAGCCCCAACTCTTCTTGACTGCCTCCAACCATTCTTCAGCTTTGGGAATCAACCCAAGTGTGATGACTGCAGCAGTGAAACATGAAGAACTTAGTACAGTTGTGTACTCTTCCCATAAATGTAGATGTTCGAGTGTATTCACTGTTGCAGTCCTGGTTTCCCACCCTCCAGCCCCCTTGTCTCTTTCTCTCTCTCTCTCTCTCTCTTCCTCACTCCTTACAGGGCTATTGGTTTTACTTTTTACTGGTGGTGTTATTCCACCATAAGCTAGCTCCCAATTTTGGGGGCTCATGACATATGGGGCAAGAAAAACTGATGTAATGGCGTTGGCTGCCTGTTTTTATACCATTGACGTCAGTCCTGAAGTGACAGTAACCGACACAGAAATACTAAACCTCTGGTATTCTGGACGACTGAGGGCTACCCCTGGCAGGATAACCCAAGTGTGATGACTGCAACAGTGAATACACTCAAACATCTACATTTATGGTAAGTGTACGCAACTGTACTTTTCTGATTTTCCCTTTAGGAATTTCTCTTTCTCTGTGACTATTGCTAGAATGTGCCAGTGTTTTCAGTGGAAGAAAACTGAGGTTTCTCAGTCCCTCAGAAAATACTATGGGTTGTTAACAGAAGATTTTCCAGAACCTACACTCATTTCTCCTGTCTGCTTTAGAGGATGTACGTTACTGCTTGTAATTTCCTTGTAGTCAGCCAGTTGCCCCTAAAAGGCAGGTAGGATATATAAAGTTCCTCAGTCTTTTTTTCATTTTTATACAGTACTCCAAGGGCTGACCCAGCAGCACTGCTAAGCAATTGGTTAATTTCAGTCCTTCGCTCTCTCTCTCTCTAAGGATGGGGAAAAGGGTGTGTACTTGTGAAATTTAGATTTTCAGAATTTTGAATTGTCAGGCTTGTATGTATGTTCGACAAATTGTGAAAGTATGAGGAATGTTTTAGCTGCAAAATCTTCTTTAAATAACTTCCTTCTATTGCACAAGTCACTTACTCATTGTTTGCAGTGTGTGTATGACTGTTACTTCTTTCAGAGCTATGGCCACTGGTCCTGTTCTTTTTAGAACATCCATGATGATGATGAAAATGAGATTTTAAATACTCCCTTGGATAGAGATTGTGTTTGATCCATCTGCTGCACAGGTGATCAAAAAGTGTAATGAAGGGGACAAGCTGATCCAGGAAATCTCTGATTTTTCTGCCCTTTTTTTTTCTATTTCTTCATCCTGTCCCCCCCCCCCCCCAAAAAAAAAAAAAAAAACGGAATAAACAGTCTGAACAAAATTCAGGTAAACAGATGATGTTAAGTTGTCCATCTCGCCTTCATTCTTGCTGGATGGGTTCGGAGCCGACCTTGGCTCCGACTCTGCCACTCTAAAAGCTCGAGAGTTGGTTCCACCGGCTCGAGGCTCCCCCTATATCCCACAATGCTAGGCGTGAATTACCTCAGATCTTGTTTGCCGCTACAGCGATCGAGGTGTGTTTTCTACCGGCTCCAGGTTGGTGAAAGTTAGACTAGTTTAAATTCTTTAGACTTAGGCTAGCTTAGTGTATTGGACTTATTATCCCTTCTACCTTTTATCCAGCCCCCTTTTTTTTTTAAAGAACTTATAGTTCTTTCCCTAAGGCCTTCGGGCCCTTCCTTCCCTATCCTTAGGGTGTGTATGTGTTAATTAGGGAGTTTTATTTAACTTACCTTTAGTTTAAATAATTCCCTTTGAACTCTATCAGTGTAATCTGTGTGTGTGTGTGTTTTCTGTGTGTGATTACACTTCGGTTCCTTGAATATGTCCAAGGATACAAAGGTCTCAGGCTTCAAGAAGTGTGACTCGTGCTGTCAGAAAATGTCTCTGACAGACGGTCACACTTCTTGTGTGTATTGCCTGGGACCTTACACCTGCAGGACTCTTGTGCTGTATGCCATGGCTTCAGCCCTAGAGTCCTGCAGGAGAGAAAAAATAAACTCATTTTGAGGGGTTTAATTAAGCCTGAAGGTTCCCTTTCTGTGTCATCCGGGAAACCTTCTAAGGCTTCTAAGACCTCGGCTCCAGCTTCAGAGTCGAGGCCTAAGGCTTCGAAGCCTACTGCTTCATCGGCTCCGGCTGGAGCCGATGAGTCTTTGACTGCAGTATCCGTGGTTTTCGGCTCCGCCGGAGCCGAGGCATTAGAGATTCCTGGGTCGGCTCCGATCAGACCATCGGAGCCGACATCTAGAAAGAGATCGAGGTCACCGTCCCTTGGCTCCGTTCATTCGGCTCCAGCGTCTCCCCTGCTGTCTGAACGGAGCCATAGATCTCACTCCTCCAGGTCGTCGAGGCTCTCGGATCACGACCTGCAGAGGGTAGTGAGTAGACTTTTGAAGTCCGAGGCACTGGCCCAAATGCTCCAGAGTCCGACTCATCAGTCGATGCCTCAACTTGTTCCAATAAATATTCCTCCTCCGACTCCTTTGAGCTTTGAGCTCGGAGCCGGGGCGTCTCGGAACCGAGACTGTGGTAGCGTCGGAGCCGATACATTTGTCTTCAGCTCCGTCGTCGGCTCCGATTTCTTCTTTTGAAGAATCTCGGCGCCGGGCTTCCCTCGTCGGCTCCGGGGGGGTGAGTGGCATTGGACCCTTGTCCGACCCCCCTCTCCCTCTCGGTGCTTCGGCGCTGGTGAGTTCGGTTCCGACATCGGCCTCGGAGCCTTCTCTGTCGGTGCCGAGGGAGGTTCTCAGCTTCTCGGAGCGGGGACCTCTGGCTCTGCCTGACAGGGGTGCATTCGAGGTCATGCGGAGTGTGTTGGAACCTTGTTCGACTCCACAGTCGGCTCCGTCCGCCCCTCCCTCTTCGGTGCCTTTGGTTATGTCGACTCACTCCCTCATCCCAGACCGCAGAGAGCAAGCTCCTCAAGAATCCCCTGTGGGGATCTCATCCTCTTCCGAGGCCTCTCCTGAATTGGCAGGAGCCCCTAGGAAGAGAAAGTGTAAGAGGAAGCACATAGACTCACCTGAGTCAGTCACCTCTGACACAGATTTAGAGGATTCGAGGGTTCCCCGTTCCCCTTCTGAAGATGTCTCTTTCGCAGACATTCTAGAGATCCTGAAACAGAGGGAAATTGGCCAGCCCTTAACCCTTTGGAGGATGAATCTGTGTATCTTGAGGCGCTTGGCTCGCCCTTCCACCTCCTGGGTGTCCCCCTTGATCCCCTCATGCAGGTGGTTGCAAGAAGGCCTGGACGGCTCCTGATTCAGTGGACCCTACCCCAGGAGACCCTCCAAATTTATAACAGCACCAACTGACAAGCAATTTCTCACAAAAGGTGTTTCTGTGGATGCTATGGTGGTAGCTGCTGCCACCAAGAAGGAACTAGCTGATCCTTCAGTGCCTGTTCATCCCCCTAACAAAGAATCTAGGTCTATGGACAGGTATGGGAAGCGGATGTTCTCGTCAGCGACCTTTGCTATGCGTTCGCTGAACTACCTATGCCATTTTACTCGTCTTCAAAGAGACTTGATCAAAGAACCGAGTGACATGTTGAAGGATCCTACGGCTGCAGGTTTTCAAGACAAGATAAACACTCAGCTGGCTACCCTGAACTCCATAGCTAACTCCTCCATGCGCCTCCTTTCTTATGCGGCTGATGGAGCGAGCAGGGCCACAGGGACAGGTGTGGCCTTACGCAGGCATGCCTGGATGCGGCTATGCAACTTTGCGGACCCCTTTAAAACGTCTTTCACTAATTCCCCATTTGATGGATCATCTCTTTTTGGTCCTCAAGTGAAAGAAACCTTGACTAGGTGCGAGACAGATGGCAAGACTCTTTCTGCCGTCAGAGTCCGTTTTTCTACTCCTTCTAGGCCTTACCCCAAAGGCCAGAAAAGTGGGAAAATGTGGTTCCATAAACAATCTCAAGGGACTTCGCCTGACGACAAAGTCGGTTCCTGCCAGAGGCAGAGGGGGAACAACAATGGTAGACGCCCCTAGAGGCAGGGGGTCCGCAGAACCAGGGCAATCGGAAGTCTTCTCTGATAAGCCTTTCAGCATCCCTGAGGTGTTGCCCAACTGCCCACCTTCGAGGCAGTCGGGGAAGATTGTCACTATACCCAGAAGCCTGGCTATCCCTGACTCAAGACAAATGGGTACAGTCCATCATTTCGAAGGCTATTCCATTCCCTTCGCTCGCATTCCAAACCAATCAAAAAATCCCTTCCAGATGTTCCACCGGCTCAAAGGGATCTTGCAGCTTTGGAAATTTCAAAGCTGCTTGCAAAAAGAGCAATTCAGCCAGTTCCAGCAGACCAGCAAGGATCCGGAATCTACTCCAGGTTCTTTTTAGTTCCAAAGAAAACAGGGGACTGGAGACCAATTTTGGATCTCAGTATCTTGAACAAGTCAGTCAAGAAAACAAGATTTCGGATGGTCACGCTGCAGTCCATCCTTCCCCTATTGGGAAAGGGAAACTGGATGTGCTCTATAGACCTTCAGGATGCGTACTATCACATAAAAATGAACAGACGCTCCAGAAGATTACTCCGCTTCAGGCTGGGAACCAGTCATTTTCAATTCAGGGCCCTGCCCTTTGGTCTCACCACTGCCCCCCGGGTGTTTACCAAATGCATGGCAGTGGTAGCTTCTCACCTGAGACGTCAAGGATTCCAGGTGTTTCCATATTTGGACGACTGGCTCCTCACAGCTCCCACCAAGCATCTTCTTCTAATGGCCGGGGACTACACCTTTCGCATTTGTCAAAAGTTAGGCATTTCAATAAATTGCGAAAAGTCTGTTTTGTCACCTTGTCGTACTATTACCTTCATAGGCGCAAATCTAGACACAGTCAACATGTCTGCGAGACTAACACATCAGAGAATAGCAGACATACACAAACTGGTCTCACGCCTCTTCAGCAGCAACAGAGTCAAAGCCAGGTTAGTTCTGAAAGTGTTGGGGATTATGGCGGCTGCCATACCTCTGCTTCCATTAGCCAGGTTCCACATGAGAATCCTTCAATGGATGCTCTTCACGCAATGGTCATACCAGCAACTTCCGATGTCCCACACCATTATGATTACGCAGACATGCAGGAATCATCTTCTGTGGTGGATGTCTTCCCCTCAGCTCTTATTGGGAAGACCCTTTGTCCCTTCCCCTCCGGTTGCTACTCTGACAACGGACGCCTCCCTGATTGGGTGGGGGGGCATTATCAGGGCAGAACTGTCCAGGGCACATGGCAACCACACGAATGCCACTTGCACATAAATGTTCTAGAGATGAGAGCAGTGCTTTTAGCGTTGCAAGCCCTTCAAGACTCTCTTCCCTTGGGAACGATAGCAATCCAGACGGACAATATGTCTGTAGTGTGGTATATCAACAAACAAGGCGGAACCAGGTCCTACCCCTGTGTCGAGAAGCACTCAGACTGTGGCAATGGGCGATTTCTTCTCAGCGGTTTCTGATAGCAACGCACATCCCGGAAGTCCAATCAAATCGCGGACAAGTTGAGCAGAGCTATCCTCATGCCTCACGAGTGGTCTCTGAAAGACTCTGTTGTGAGAGAAATTTTTCTCAAGTGGGGTCAGCCTTGCTGCGACCTTTTTGCTACTCCCCAAAACAGCAAGTGCAGAGATTATTTCACCCTATTCCCTCTACCAGGTCAGCCCAGCAGAGACGCCTAGTCCAAGTTTGGCCCCGGGACTTCTGTATGCATTTCCTCCCTTCCCACTAATCTCTCAAGTGATACAGAAAGCTATCGCTCAGAAGGCCTCGTTGATCCTCATTGCTCCTTACTGGCCTCTACAGGTTTGGTTCCCCCTACATCAATTTCTGTTGGAGCGACCTTGGCATCTGGACCTAGTTCCAGATCTTTTGATCCATCAGTCGGGTCAGTTTCATCGCTCCCTTCCCTCTCTGAACCTCACTGCTTGGTTTCTCCAATTCCAACCTTAGCCAGGCTTCCTCAAATATCTCACTCTGTCCGAGATATTTTGATAGCTTCCCATAAATCTTCCACTAGAAAGATTTATTTGAGTAAGTGGAAACGTTTCGCCTATTGGGCTCAAGGAAGGGACATAGATCCTTTCACTGCTTCCATCCAAATGGTCCTTGATTTTCTAGCTGAACTCTTCCATGCAGGTTCATCTCCTTCTACTCTTAAAGTTCAATTGGCAGCTATTTCTAACTTTCATGTGGGCATTTCAGAGTCTGCCATCATGTCCCACAAGCTTTGCAAAGCCTTCTTGAAGGGAGTTTTTCTACTCAGACCTCCGATAAGAAATCCTCCTCCTCCTTGGGACCTAAATTTAGTTCTCAGTTCTTTGATTCTCTCCCCTTTCGAACCTGCAGCCTCCTGTTCTTTAAAATTGCTCTCATGGAAGACTCTCTTTCTGGTAGCTATTACTTCAGCTAGAAGAGTTTCAGAACTTCATGCACTCAGCTGTCGACCTCCTTATCTGTTGTTCCATAAGGACAGGGTATCTTTACGAACCAACCCGTCTTTTTACCTAAGATAGCCTCAAGGCCTAACCTAAATCAAAGCATTGACCTCCCTGTGTTTTTTCCAGAATATTCTAACAGGTCTGAACAAAAATTGCATTGGCTAGATGTTCATCATCAATTAAGGTACTATTTGGATAGAACCAAACAATTCAGAAAATCTGACCAGCTGTTTGTCTCTTATGCAGAAGGCAGAAAGGGACTTTCAGTTTCAAAGGTATCATTATCCAGATGGCTAACCTCTCTGATTTCCCTTGTTTATGAAATTAGACACCAAAAGCTGCCTAACAAACCTAAAGCCCATTCTACCAGAGCTTTGGCTACTTCTATAGCCTTCCAAGACAGACTGCCTATTGACACCATTTGTGCAGCGGCTACTTGGGCTACTCCTCACACTTTCATTTCTCATTATAAGTTGGATTTAGCCTCTAGGCATAGAGCTAACTTTGGTTCCACCGTTCTCAAGAGTCTGTTCCGTTAGGCCACCCGGGACAAGGTGCTAGGGACGCGGTCCCATCCAGCAAGAATGAAGGCGAGATAGACAACTTAACATATAGAAGTTATGTTCTTACCATAACGTTCCATGTTAGTTGTCTTCTTCTCGCCTTCTTCTTGCGTCCCACCCTCCTTCCCCCTGGCCTGGACAGACCTAGAGGAGTTTGATTGTGACTTCTCTTTCTACCACCTCTTTACTTTAGGTATATGCTGCTGTGCATATTTTCCTGGATCAGGATGTAGGTCACCCTTCTCTTCTCCCTGGTTTATAGAGGTGGACTTTGTTTATAGTTATTCTATTGGTATTATAAGCTGGGCCTAGCTTACAAACAAGATCTGAGGTAATTCACGCCTAGCATTGTGGGATATAGGGGGAGCCTCGAGCCGGTGGAACCAACTCTCGAGCTTTTAGAGTGGCCGAGTCGGAGCCGAGGTCGGCTCCGAACCCATCCAGCAAGAAGAAGGCGAGAAGAAGACAACTAACATGGAACGTTATGGTAAGAACATAACTTCTATTTTAAGAAGAAATGGCAAGGGGGTTCAAAAAAAAAAAAGTCTTGAACCTCCCAAAACCAAGGACAGTCCAAGTGTGAATGACTGTTTGAGACCATGTGATCCCTCCCATGGGCCAGACCCTTTTTTTCTTCCAAAACGTCTGAATCTCCTTTTTTCTCTTTGGCAACATATTGTTTCAGACAAATGGGTTCTGAAAATCATTCATTAAGGTTGCAGATGGCAGTGTAAAGAATTTCCTCCTTTTCTGAGAGTCGTTCCTCATCCTTTGCTGTCCCAAGGAGTGATACAGTTGGTTCCTCCTTCCCAGATCTAGAAGGGATTTTATTCAAGAATGTTCCTTGTGCCAAAGAAAGAACATGCTTGGAGACCAGTTCTGGAGCTTTCTTTCCTAAAGCTGTTTGTGATGGTGCCTAAATTCAAAATGTCACTTCACAACCTGTTATTGCTTCTTTTTCTTCTTCTCTTTGAAGTTTGCTGGTAACACAGGACATAATGGATGCTGATCATCACATCCCTGTTCACCTAGACTTCAGACGTTTCTTAAGGTCTTGTGTGTCTGGATTACATTATCAATTTTCTGCCTTTAACTCCTTCAAACAGGATTGTGTTCCTGGAATTTCAATGGGACACCTCACTTCAAAGGGCTTTCCTTCCAGAGGAAAAAATAGATTATAAGGTTTTCCAGTCAAATACCTCAGTATTTTGAGTCTTGTGGCATCTTTGATTTTACCTTTGGAAAGACTTCATATCAGAAAGATACAGTGGTATCTGCAGTCTTTGGTCCCAGCATCAGCACCCTTTATCTTTTCAAATCCCAGTGCTGGGGTTTATTAGAAGAGAAATCTTTTAGTGGAGATAAGATATCCTCAAGTCAAGGTTGCCCCTTCTCCCTCCTTGCTGCAAAGTAGACACTTCGGAGTTTGCTTGGGGAGCAGTATTAGGAGGGATAAAAGTGCAGGGGGTGTGGGACACCAAGGACAGATGCAGGCACACAAATATGTAGAAGATGCTTGCCTAGATCAAGGCATTCAACTGTCTGAACTATCTTTGTTCCCTGGGACCTCTGGTTAGACAATACTACAGTCATGTGGTACATCAATAAATAAGGGTTGTACCCCCTTTGCAGAATTGCCATTTTAACTTGGGCTATAGCTTCATAGCACAGTCTTGCTCTACAGGCATCTTACTTTCTTCCAGAGCAAAACTGTGTGACCGACGAGCTGAGTAGAACCAGGCAGGCCCTTACAGATGGAAGCTACATCAGGAGGTCTTCCAAGATTTGATCCATCTGTGGGGAGTTCCTAAGGTAGATCTCTCTGCCTCCTTTCTGAACAGCGAACTGGCAAATTTCTATGTCAGGACTCCATGCAAGAAGACTTGGAAGAGAAATTCCTTTTCTTTTTCTTGAACAGGAATATTCCTGTATGCTTTTCCACCCATTCCACTAATATCCAGGGTACGTCTGAAGATTTAGAAGGAATCCCCCCAGACCATTGTGGTGACTCTCTTCTGGCCCAGGCAGCCGTGGTTCTCTCTTCTTTTGGAAATGTATGTGGGGCAGTTACCACAAGCTTCTTCACAAACTGGATGTATTCACACAACAGAGGTGTTTGATGCACCCTGACATCAGTCATCTTCAGATGACTGCCTAAATGAATAGGGTCTTAATTTATTTTAGGCACATGTTTACTGATGATGTGCAGCAGGTACTAATGGAGCAAGAAAATCTGCTACTAGAAAATCCTACATTAGCAAATGGAAAATGTTTTCTAGTTGGTGCCAACATAGCTGTCACCCATTTAGGACTAGTTATTCTGTGGTTTTACAGTATTTGTGTGAGTTGCTATACTGTGGCCTTTCTTATTCCTCTGTCAAGGTTAATTTATTGGCTGTTTCAGCATGTCTGCTCATGGATCCTCCTCTTTCAATAGTCTCATGTCAAAATGTTCTTGAATGTGGTTTTGCATAAGAGGCCTCCCAAGAAAACTGGTGGCCCTCCTTTGGATCTTAATTTTATGATAGAGAAGCTAGCAATTGCTCCATTTGAATTAGCTATAGAAAATAGTTGCTCTTCCCTCTGCAAGAGGGGTATCGGAGTTGCAAGTTCTGATGGTGGGTCAACCATATCTCATTTCCCATAGGGACAGGGATGTCCTTCAAGGATGCATCTGCAGTCATAACAAATGGGTTGTCCTGTCGTCAGGCAGCCCTTCGGTCGGCCGGATTCCAAAGTCTGGGTCCGGCTTCGGCTGATGTCGCACTTCACCCGACGTCATCTCTGCTGGTCTTCGGGTATAAAGGCATCAGCCGACGCCATTTTCCTCAGTCTTTCTTGCCGTGTGGCGCCCGAAGCAGAAGCTGTTCGCAAGTGCCGGTCGGTCAGATCCAGAGATTACTACTACCGAATACTACTTCGAAGACTTCTAAAAAGCTAAGTACCCCGTTGGGGACTCTTTCTTGCCTCAGCCGATGTCAGAAATAGTCAGTAACTGTTTAACTTGTGGGAAACAAATACCTCATAAAGATTTCCACTCTTACTGCCTGCCTTGCTTAGGCCCAGACCACGACGTTGCAGCCTGTTCGGCCTGTGCTTCCTTCAACCGACGAACGCTTAGGCATCGGTCGGAGTTTGCTGAACAGTTTTTCGGCTCAGATTTTGCGTACATTATGCCATCGGATCCTCCGACTACCCAAATTTTTAAAAAACGCAAAGAAAAAGACCGACACTCGCGGTCTGCGGTTTCGTTCGAAACCACGGTTAAGCAAGCCGCGAGTGTCTCGGTTTCGGCCGAAACCGAGAAAGCCAGTCAATCTTCAGCCGAATCCATGACTACTACTGAGGCTCCTGCTACCTTAGTTGAATCGGCCTCAGATGTTTTGCCTACTACTGTGGTTCCTAGTGATTTATCAGACACCATCCCTTTGGATGTCTCTACCCCAGCACGTGGTGCTGCTAGGCCTCCTGCAGCCATGTCTATTAAGGCCTTTGCCAGGGCTAAAGCAGCCAAAACTGTTAAATCAGTGTCTGTTAAGCCCCCTTCACACAGGCCCACTTCTAGTTCACAAATGCTTACTCTGGCAGAGGATTTAATATCCTTAATTAGAGGATCCCAATCTCACCCAGACAGGGCCTCTCAGCCCCCAGAAAAGAGATCTAGGGCAGAGCCCCCCGAGCCAGTGTCCTCTGATGATTCTGCGGATGACTCAGACATTACAGACCAGCCAGAGGCTCCTGTTTCTACTTACGAAGATTCAGATGCTGAAGAATCCATTCCATCTGCCTCTCCACCAGAGGAATTTTCCTTTGGGGAAACCTTACATGCCATGAGAGAACAATTCCAATGGCAGGGACAAGATTTCTCAGATTCAAGAAAAAGGCTTAGGACATTTCTGCACTTACCACAACATAGGCCCTTAGCTATACCTCCAGTACTGCCTGTTGTGGATGATGCATTTAATGATGTTTGCACCGCTCCTGATACTTTACCTCCAGCCCCTGCCAAACCAGATAGATTTTACAGGGTGCCAGACACTCATCACCACCTATACAAGGCCCCACTTGCAGATCCTGAGACTATATCCCAGGGGCCTAAGGCAGTAGCCTCGACCTCAGCAAAAAACCCTATTCCTTCTGAAAGGGAATCCAGGTCCTTATAGAGATGGGGAAAAAGTTTACACCTCTGCTACTCTCTCAGCTAGAGCTTTAAACTGTCAGTTTCATATGATCCAATACCAAGAGTTTATGCTTGATCAGTTAACTAAGAAGCTGTCCTCTGATGACTCCTTAGATAAGAAATATGTTTTAGAAATGGTAAATAACATCCAACAGGTTAGTAACCATTCTTTAAAATGTGGCTATGATGCACTGGAGGCTTCATTTAGATCAGCCATGACTGGCACAGTGATAAGAAGGCATGCATGGTTGAAAGAACAGGTCTTGCGGATCATGTTAAAGCAAAGCTGTTAGATGCTCCTATGGATAAGACCAGTCTATTTGGTACACCTGCTCAGCAAGTAATGAAGAAAATGGAAGAGAAGGCAAAATCTGTACAAACAGTTAAGGATTTCTTACAGGTTCAGCCCCCAAGGTTTAGCAGGAACTGGCCTGCCAAAATTGGTCCTTTCCAGACTCCTCAAAATCTCAGAGGCAGGAATAGACGCTCTAGAGGCAGAAATCAATCCAGAGGAGGTGCCTACAGAGGACGACAGTGGCAAGGCAATAACCGAGGCACAGACACAACCACTGCCACTACAACAGGACAATCACAGTGACTTGGCTCTGACACCGCCTACCAGGGAGCAAATAGCAGCACCTTTAGGCGGAAAGTTAGCCATATTTTCAAAAAAATTGGCACTATATCACAAAAGACAAGTGGATTTTGCAAACCATAGACCAAGGCTACAGGTTCCACTTCCACACCTTACCAGTAAAGAGGAATGCCAAACCTACCTCCAAATCAAAAAACAGAAGCTCTAAAGCAGATAGCGGAATTAACAAAGATGAGAGCTGTGGAAAGAGTACCTATAACAGAACAGGGCAAAGGATTCTACTCCAGACTCTTCCTAGTACCAAGAAAAGAGAAAAGTTGGAGACCTATTCTCGACCTGTCCGTCTTAAACACATACATCATTGTCCCAAAATTCAAAATGCTGACCTTACAGCAACTTCTTCCCATGCTGGGCAAGGAGTGTTGGCTGGTAACTCTAGATCTCAAGGAGGCATACCTGCACGTCCCCATACGACCAAATTGCAGAAGATACCTCAGATTTCTTGCAGGATCAGAGCATTATCAATTCTCAGCATTGCCCTTTGGCTTATCTACTGCGCCCAGAGTATTCACAAAATGCCTGGCATCAGTAATCGCTCACTGCAGGCTACAGGGAATCCAAATTTATCCATACCTGGACGACTGCCTGTTACAAGCGGACAACAAAAGCAAGCTGACAACAGATTTACAAAGAGTCATTTGCTTACTACAAGACCTGGGATACACAGTCAATTTACAAAAGTCAAGACTGATACCATCCCAAACAAGAACATTCTTGGGTGCGGAATTGGACACAGTAAAACAAATGGCATTCCTAACGGCAGAAAAACAAAACAACTCCTCTTTACTTCTTGGCATTAACAAAGCAGAACAAACTAACAGCAAGAAAAGTACTGCAGGCCTTGGGCTTCATGGCATCATGCATAATCTTGGTCCCACATGCCAGACTGCATATGAGAAAGCTACAGTGGTACCTAAAGAATTTATGGTCTCAACACAGGCACAGCTTAGAAACCGAAATCCCACTAATCCCATGCCTGAAACAGGAGTTCCTATGGTGGGCTCAAGCATGCCAGTCAAACCCAGGCTTACCCTTCCACAACTTTCAAGCAAGCCAAACCATCACAACAGACGCCTCAGACCTAGGCTGGGGGGCGCACATGTTGGACAAATGCATACAAGGATTGTGGACTCAAGACCAGCTGCACCTGCACATAAACCAAAAAGAAATGCTGGCAGTAAAACTATCAATCCAGAAATTCAGACCATTCCTCAAAGAAGGCCATTTAATGATAAGGACAGAACACCACAGTCATGTGGTACATCAACAAACAGGGAGGCACTCATTCATACCCACTATGCAGAATGACTCTGGACCTTTGGAATATGGCTCTGAGCTACAACATCCAGTTACAGGCAATATTTGTGCCGGGAAAAGAAAACACCCTAGCAGACATGTTAAGCAGAACCACCTCGGATGCTCACGAATGGATGCTACACCCGGACATCTTCAAGGCCATCACAAAGAAATGGGGAATGCCACAAATAGACTTATTCGCATCCTCACTCAATCACCAGCTGAAAAAATTCTGCACAAGGACATACCACCCACTTGCATGGAAGGTGGACTCTCTATCCTTTAGTTGGAAAGGCCTGACAGCATATGCATTTCCACCTCTTCCTTTGATGCACAAGGTACTACTGAAAATCAGAGAGGAACGCCCAAGGATAATCCTGATAGCTCCGAATTGGCCAAGACAACACTGGTATCCATTGCTGAGGAGCATGTCTCTGGGGAGAATGTGGTCAATACCCCTGATGCCTTTGATGTTAACTCAGAACAACTACAACATCATGCACCCAAACCTAAAAACCTTGCAACTGACTGCCTGGAACATCACATAGCAGCATCTAACCCAGACCCATCCCAAAGGGTTAAAGACATTATCCTTGAAGCACGCAGACCTTCAACAAGAAGGAACTATGCAGGAAAATGGAAAAGGTTTGTCATTTGGAGTGCTGAAAGAGGAAAAGATGTGTCGAACATAGATATTGCTAACATCCTGGAGTACTTGGCAGAGCTTCTACATACAGGCCTGTCCTATTCCTCCATCAAGATACATGCATCAGCTATTTCAGCAGAATACAGCTTCGATCCACCTGTCTTTTCGCATCCTCTACTCAGGCAGTTCCTCAGAGGGATCAAGAATGTAAAACCTCCTAGGAAACCACCATTACCGGCATGGGACTTGAACTTTGTGCTAGAAAAATTAACACTCCCTCCATTTGAACCAGCAGCAACAGCAGATCTTCAACACCTATCATGGAAAACTGCTTTCCTACTGGCAATTACTTCAGCAAGGAGGGTTTGAACTACAGGCCTTAATGGCAGTACAACCCTTCCTAATCTTCCATCAAGATAGGGTGTCCATGAGAACTAATCCTACATTTATGCCTAAGGTGGTATCCAGAGTGTCTTTAAACCAGGCAATCCACCTACCTACCTTCTTTCCCAACCCACAGAACAGGGGAAAGACTGCTGCATACCTTGGATGTACATAGACAGTTACGCTACTACCTGGACAGAACCAAAGGTAACAGAAAAACTGACCAGCTTTTAGTAGCCTATGCAACAGGAAGGGAAGGAAAAGCAATTTCCAAACAGACAATCTCTAAATGGATAGGAAATTGCATAAGATTCTGTTACTCCTACCATGGAAAACCAATTCCACAGAACATAAGACCTCATTCTACAAGGGCAACAGCCACTACCACAGCTTTCTTACGAGGAGTGGCAACCAAGGACATTATTAAGGCGGCTACTTGGACCTCCGTGCATACATTTGCCAAGCATTATAATCTACCTCTATACTCTAGATCCCGAGCAGGGTTTGCCACTGCTGTACTGCAAGGGATCCTAACTACACCATAATTTTTTATTCCTCCACCCCTAGTTTGGCTATGGTATTCTACCCATTTGTTATGACTGCAGATGCATCCTTGAAGGACATAGTACAGTTTTGTACCTACCATAAATGTAGATGTCCGAACAGGATAGCATCTGCAGTCAGGATTATCCACCCTCCTTCCCCTCTGTGGTACTCCTAGGGTATTTACCCTCCTAATAGCTAGCTAGGGGGGAGTCTCTTATGGTGTATTTGTTTGTATATATGTACATACATGCTTATTTTTTGTGTTTGCCTTCTACTTTTTTGGAAACATTGGCATTTATCCAAAATTTAGCTTTCCAAGAGGGCAACTGGCATCTGGGGCAAGAAACACTGAGGAAAATGGCGTCAGCTGATGCCTTTATACCCGAAGACTAGCAGAGATGACGTCGGGTGAAGTGCGACATCAGCCGAAGCCGGACCCAGACTTTGGAATCCGGCCGACCGAAGGGCTGCCTGACGACAGGACAACCCATTTGTTATGACTGCAGATGCTATCCTGTTCGGACATCTACATTTATGGTAGGTACAAAACTGTACTTTTCTTTTAGAGTTATTCCTTCTTTTATGCCTAAAATGATATCCAAGTTTACTTTAAGCCAAACTTATCAATCTCCCTGTTTTTTTTCCTCAATGTGAAAATGAGGGAGAAATGATATTCCATACCTTGGATGTTCACAGACAACTCTTGACACTGTCTTGACAGGACTAAATCTTTCAGAACTTTGGATCATGCGTGCATTTCTTGTGAGGGTAAGAAGGGACAACCTGTGTGGAAACAGATGATCAAAGTGGCTGTCTAAGGCTTTTACCTTTTGTTATACTCATAACAAAACTATTCAGGCAAGGTCAAGCCTTTGCTTCATCTATTTTGCAAGTTGAACTTTGTTATAACAGTAGATGCTTGAATAATTACTGCTGCAGTAGCCGCTCCCTTCACTTCCTTTGTTTTTTTTGGTGTGTTTTTTATGATAGGGTGTGGATGTTGATGGATCCTAGCATTGGCCTTTCAGGGCCAGGCCTCCCTCTCTTTGCTGGCAGGAAAGCTCTGAAGGGCTTCATGACCAAAGTTGTCTTTTAGTCAGCTCAGTTTGACCTGCCTTACAGTTTTGTTGTGTAGAAGGTGCCCTGAAGCTTTGAAGTTGGCCAGCTGTTTTATCATTGCCAGGATATACCCCATTTAACTAAGGCTACTGGCGCAGTGATCATTTGAACATTTTACTGTCATGGTTAAGTTCAACTTACATTTTTTTCTGTGCAGCTTTTTGTGATTTGATTGGCATGTGTAAGTCAAACCACGACAGGTGATTACTGTACAAAATGTAGAATCTAAATAGCTGCTGTTTATGATAAGAATGCATTTAGGACCAAAACTGTGGTTGCATACATAAACCTCATCTCCAGGAAGCAAGGCTTTTTTAGCTTTTTAGCCTTTACTGTTTTTCAAAAAATTGTCTTTCTGAGCTTCTCTATTTGGATTTATGCTTTCAGATCTGCCAGAAGCAAGTCAGATGTATATATCGGCCTTCACAATGTAAGCATTTTTGCTGGAGATAAACCTGTCATCATCTGAAAGGTAATTATTTAACTATAACTGACAATTGTTTTCTCTCTGGTTCACTTTATTTTTTTTTCACCTGTTTCTTCGCAAAGTTTGTACTGCCCAGTCTACCAGGCCATTAGATGAAGCAGGAAATGTTTCAGTAGTTCCATGACTAATTCAGTTTCATTTTACAGAAAAGCTAGTATATTTCACATTAATGAAATAAAAGACATCATGAGAGACACATTTGTGGATTGTCCTGTAGGCTTAACAGTGTTTCACTTTTTCACTGGCTGCTTAATTAGCAGCAGTTGAAGGCATCCATGTAAAGTCAGTTTGAGTGAGAATCTGTCAAATCAAGAAATATTTTTGCAGGAAGACGCAATCATAGTCCACGTAACGTCTAGACCATGTGGTTTTTCAGGACATTATTAAGGGTACTAAGGTGAATTGTAATTTGCTATTTACTTAGCATTCATCATGCATATTTACTTCTACATTCTAATCCGTGACTAGATACTTCCATTTGATTAGCTTTAACCTTTCATTTTGAACCTGCTTTGAGTTTGATGTAACATTTTCAGGTTTACTGGCGAGATTGATTCCAGATCTCCACTATGTAATACAACCCTTGTTTGACACTTATTTTGCAATGGCTGTTGATGATGTAAAATGTCTCCTTTATTTTAGGTAACTCTTCCAAAATGTGGAAGTTATAGCTTTGGTAGTCCACTGTGTGTGTGTGTGTGTGTGTGTGTGTGTGTGTGTGTGTGTGTGTGTGTGTGTGTGTGTGTGTGTGTGTGTGTGTTTTGCATTTTGCTGTGTTTACTGTCCATAACCTGTGTTAAGATGAGGCATATCAAAGTCTGAAGCGCATATCCTGCTTAGTGGATTAACGTAATAAAATATTTGAAAGATGTAGGTTGATGATAAACTTTTGTTAGAACTTTTTGATACTGTGATTTCTTTTACCATGTAACCACTTTCAATTCCTCAAAATGTTTTATTTTCATAATGTATCTTATTTCTCTCCAACCTAAATGAATTGTGTTTATCCAGATGTCCTTCAAGAATGCAACTGCAGTCATAACATATGGGTTGTCCTGCCTCAGGCAGCCCTCGGTCGGCCGAATTCCAAAGTCTGGGTCCGGCGTCGGCTGGTGTCGCCTCCTCTCCAACGTCACAACGGCTGGAGTATAAAGGCATCGGCCGACGCCATCTTCTTCAGTCTTTCTTGCCGCGCGGTGCCCGAAGCAGAAGCAGTTCGCAAGTGCCGGTCGGTCAGCTCCTGTGTTTTCAGTACCGATGTCATCTAAAAGCTAAGTACCCCATTGGGGAACATTTTTTCTTGCCTCAGCCGATGTCAGAACAAATTGAGAAAGTTAATAATTGTCTTGTGGTAAACAAATACCTCATAAGGACTTCCATTCTTACTGTCTTCCTTGCCTGGGCCCAGACCACGACGTCTCGGCCTGTGCTGCCTGTGCTTGCTTTAATAAGCGCACTCTCAGGCGCCAGGCAGAATTTGCTGAAGACTTTTTTGGCGAATCATTCGCATATACCATGCCGTCGGATCTACCGACAGCTCAATCTTCCAAAAAGCGTAAGGACCGGGACCGGCATCCTCTGCCCGCGTCTTCCACAGATACTATTCCTACACCCTCCGCTAGTGCTTCGGTCCGTGCGGAAGTGGTAATCCAGCCGCTCCAGGCCGACGACACAGCTTTAACTAGTCCTTCGGTCCCGGAGACCTTTCTGGTGCCGGTTGTTGATTTTCCTCCGGATACCGAAGTTTTGGATTTACCCGACACCATTCCGGTGGACAAGGTCACTCCTGCACGTGGGGCTGCTAGGCCTCCTGTATCTATGTCCATCAAGGCCTTTGCACGTGCTAAGGCCGCCAGCCAGGCCAAGGCCCATCCTAAACCTGCTGTCCAGGCCCCCTCTTCTGATAAACAGATTATGTCTCTTGCTGCATACCTAATTTCCCTTATCAGGGGGTCTCAGCCTCACCCAGACAGAGGTTCTCAGCCTCCTGCAGAGAAAAGGCCTTGAACTGAGCAGACTGAAAACCTCTCTTCAGATGAGGTCTCTGGGGATTCTGAGCATTCAGATATTCAAGAAGAATCCTTCCAGGCCTTTGAGGACTCTGATGGTGAGGAATCAATTCCCTCTGCCTCTCCTCCAGAGGATTTCTCTTTTGGTGAAGTCCTGCACTCAATGAGGGAACATTTCCAATGGCAGGGTCAGGAATTCTCTGATTCCAGGAAAAGGCTCCGTACCTTCCTAAAGCTTCCTCAGCACAGACCTTTAGCTATTCCTCCTGTGATGGATGTTTTGGATGATGTTTTCTCCGATTCCAGTGCTAACCCTGACTCAACACAAAAAAACAGGAGAAGATGCCACAAAGGTATCCTGGATGGCGGATGCCAAAACAACGCCAAAACGAGTGGAGAAATAACCTTGGCAATAGCTGTAATAATAAACCACACTGCTCCGAGGTTTAGAAGTTAAAATCCAGTAATTTAATAAAAAACTGCACCACACGCCAAAACAGAATAGTAACGTAAAACGCTCAGACTGCGTTTTTCGTTCAGGTCCCTGCCTGAACTTCATCAGACTTACGGCAATGTTGCAAACACTCTCGCCTTAAGTACCATTCTCACTTAGTGAATTATTTAAATAGACAGTACAGCAATGAGTAGTGACCACATACAAACAACATCCAGTCTAACCACTAACTGTAATAAAATGGATTAAATTCATACGGCATGAGATGTCATGACTAACTAATATGATTAATAAGCATGTATATAATACTTAAAAACTAATAATGACATTCCTAGTAATATATTCATGTATATTAAATTAAGATGTAAAAAATTCAAAAAATTCAGTCATTAATACCAATTCAAACAATAAGCTATTATTCACAATAACAGTTCCTACCTGACTAAATTTACACATCACATATTATGTAAAAAATTAATTAATAATAGATAATATTAAAATAGGTTTAAACAAATCAATGCCCCTCATGACGTGGGTCAAATACATATATATGTATGGGTAGATATGGGACTAAGTCTCCTAACCACACTCATAAACATAGTGAAACATGACGTGGCCGTAAATATTACAATAAAATTTAGGTCTTCAATACTGAAAGCGAAATTGTTATGCTGACATAACATATCCCTATCTAAATAAACTGTTCAGTTTGAGAACACACATAATTGAACAGTATTCATTGAGGCCAGGCTCTTTGTATGCTGCCAAACGTAACTGCCAACACAACTCTTTCTTTTCTAATTGTAACCTAAGAAGATTTTCATTAGGCAAGTTAGTATTGACAGGGCATACTTGGTCGATGACCATAAAATCAAAAGCATGGTCCACATTCTGGGTGCAATGCTTTGCTAGGGCATTTTCATCCTTTCTGTTGTTAATCGCATAACCATGCTCATATACCCTGTCTTTCAGCCGTCTGTCAGTCTTCCCTATGTAAAATGCGGGGCATTGTTTGCACTGTGCCAAATAAACTACACGCCTGCTATTACAATTAAAGCGTTTCCAAACTTTAAAGGTGTTATAACCTACTGTAAATGAATCAGCAGTATTAATAAACGTGCATTGCCTACATGCCCCGCATTTCGAAGTACCCCCCCCTAGTACTTGTTCCTAAAGGCTTCCTTTCAAGCAGTTCTTTCATATTGTTGCCCCTCTTAAAGGTAATAGTAGGTTTAGTCCCAACTAATTTGGTAACGTCCTTCTCTAGGGATAAACAAAACCCTGACTCACTCCCCCCTGCTCCTGTCAAGCCAGACAGATATTACAGAGTCCCTGACACTCACAAACATCTTTTTAAGGCCCACACTGTGGATTTAGAAACTATTTCACAGGGTCCCAAGGGAGTGGCTACCTCCACTGCCAAGAATCCTTTGCCAGCGGATAGGGAAGCCAGGTCTTTGGAGAGATGGGGTAAAAAAGTTTATACCTCTACCACCCTAGCCATGAGGTCTCTTAACTGCCTTTTTCACATGCTTCAGTACCAGGATTTTTTACTGGATGATTTGCAGAAAAAGTTAGCCTCTCCTGAGCCTATTGACAGAAAGGCATTGCAGGATCATATACATAACACTCAGCAGGTTAACAATCATTTTCTTCAGTGTGGTTATGATGCATTGGAAGCTTCATGTAGGGCAGCTATGACTGGGGCTGTGATACGTAGACATGCTTGGTTAAAGGATCAGCCACTGCCAGACCATGTCAAAGTAAAGTTACTTGATGCACCTCTGGAAAAACAGAAGCTTTTTGGTGCTAATGCACAAGATGTGTTGAAATCCATTGAGGAAAAAGCTAAGTCAGTACAGACAGTCAAGGATTTCCTCCAGGTTCAGCCACCCAGATTCAGTAGAAACTGGCCTTCAAAGAATTGGTCTTTCCCAGACTCGGACAAGTTTCAAAGGGGAAAAAACAGGCGTGGCCGAGGCCAATACCGAGGCCCCTACAGGGGACGCCAATGGCAACCTACAAATCAAAGAAGTGCTGCAGCCAGTCCAGCTGCACCACAAGGACAATCACAGTGACTTGACTTTCATACCGCCTACAAGGGCTCAGAGAGAAGCACCCTTGGGCGGAAAATTATCCTTATTCTCAAAGAACTGGCATATCTTAACCAAGGACAGTTGGATTCTGGATTTAATAGACACAGGTTACAGATTCCACTTCCATACTTTACCTACAAGACAAGGCATGCCAAACCTGCCACACCATCAGAGGGCAGAGGCACTCATTCAAGTTTCACAGCTATTAAGTTTAAAAGCAATAGAAAAGGTACCTCCCCAGGAACAAGGCCAGGGATTCTATTCAAGACTGTTCCTTGTTCCAAGAAAGGAAAACAAATGGAGGCCTATACTGGACTTGTCTACTCTAAATACCTTTCTCATTGTGCCAAAGTTCAAAATGCTGACGTTACAGCAACTCCTTCCCATGCCGGGCAAGGGGTCTTGGCTGGTCACTCTGGACCTCAAGGAGGCATACCTGCATATCCCAATCAGACAAAGCTGCAGAAGATACCTCAGATTTCTTGCAGGGACAGAGCACTATCAATTCTCAGCATTGCTGTTTGGCTTATCTACTGCGCCCAGAGTGTTCACAAAATGCTTGGCATCAGTAGTGGCACACTGCAGACTCCAGGGAATTCAAGCAGACAACAGACAAACATTAATAAAAAACTTGGACTATGTCATGCAACTACTACAGGCCTTGGGATACACAGTCAACGTTCAGAAATCAAGGCTACTGCCATCCCAACAAATTATTTTCCTAGGAGCCAAACTGGACACGCAAACACAAATGGCCTACCTCACAGAGGAAAAACAACAGCAGTTACCAGAGTACTTCAAAGGCCTAGCAAAGCTCTCCCAGCTGACTGCAAGGAAACTCCTGCAAGCCCTGGGGTTCATGGCATCATGCATTCTTCTGATACCTTTGGCAAGACTTCATATGAGAAAGCTGCAATGGTATTTGAAAAGCTTATGGTCCCAACACAGCCAAAGCCTAGAGGACGTAATCCCACTTATTCCATGCCTGCAAAAGGAATTCTTGCGGTGGGCTCAAGCAAGTCAATTAAACGAAGGCATGCCTTTCAACAGACCTCAAGCAGGTCAGATTATTACATCAGACGCCTCAGATCATGGATGGGGGGGCGCACATGGAGGGCAGATGCCTTCAAGGTCAATGGACATCAAAGGAAAGACATTTGCACATAAACCAAAAAGAGATGCTGGCAGTGATACATGCAATCGAGGGTTTCGAAAAATCACTGCAGCAAGGACATTTATAATAAGGACAGACAACACCACTGTTATGTGGTATATAAACAAGCAGGGAGGGACTCATTCATACCCCCTCTGCAGACTAACAATGATTCTCTGGGAAAAAGCACTGAGTCTGAAGATACACCTGCAATCCCAGTTTGTACCAGGCAAGGACAATGTACTGGCGGACAAGCTGAGCAGAAACTTCTTGGATCCACACGAATGGATGCTGATCCACACATTTTCTCACAAATAACAATGACATGGGGAAGACCGGACATAGATCTATTTGCGTCTCACACGAATCATCACCTGGAAAAGTTCTGTACCAGGACCCACCATGCACTAGCCTGGACAACGGATGCTCTCTCCTTCAGCTGGAACTCCCTAAAAATTTATGCATTTCCTCCTCTGCCACTGTTGACCAAGGTGATCCTGAAGATCAAAGCAGAACAACCAACAGGCATTTTGATAGCTCCAGATTGGCCAAAGCAACACTGGTACCCATTGCTGTTGAGCATAACTCGGACCAAGCCGTGGCCTCTGCCCCTATGGCCCCTGCTCCTAACACAACACAACTACAGGACTGTTCACCAAAACCTGAAAACATTACATCTGACAGCCTGGAGGTTACTTTAGCCCCTTCCGCTTCCAATCTTTCCAAGGCAGTTCAGGACATCCTATTGGAAGCACGCAGACCATCCACCAGAAAAGCCTATTCAGCCAAGTGGAAGAGATTCAGCATCTGGGCTGCCAACAGGGGTCAGGATACAACAGTACTGAGTATACCTCAGATATTGGAATACTTGGCAGAAATGTTTCATTCTGGACTCTCATATTCCTCCATAAAGATTCATGCCTCCGCAATCTCAGCAAAATACAATTGTGATCCACCAGTGTTCTCGCATCCTTTGCTAAGACAGTTCCTGAGAGGGATAAAGAACATCAAGCCTCCCAGAAAACGACCAATACCTGCATGGGACCTCAATTTCATATTGGAAAAATTAACTCTTCCTCCCTTTGAGCCAGCAGCAACCTCAGAGATACAATTTCTATCATGGAAAACGGTTTTTCTATTGTCAGTCACATCAGCAAGAAGAGTCTCGGAGATACAGGCACTCATGGCAGTACCTCCTTTCCTCATTTTTCATCAGGACAGAGTCTCTCTAAGAACAAATCCTTCATTCATGCCAAAGGTAATTTCCAGGGTGTCTCTAAATCAAGCTATTCACCTTCCTACTTTCTTCCCCAATCCTCAAAATAGAGGGGAAAGACTCCTACATACCTTGGACATGCACAGGCAACTACGCTACTACTTGGACAGAACTAAGGCCACCAGAAAGTCTGACCAGCTGTTTGTAGCCTATGCTGCTGGAAAGCAGGGAAAAGCAATCTCCAAGCAAACAATTTCAAAATGGATTGGACACTGCATCAGATTCTGCTATTCTTACCATGGAAAAAGTGTGCCAGCCAATATTAGGCCACATTCCACCAGAGCTATAGCCACATCCACAGCTTTCCTAAGAGGAGTGGCTACAAAGGACATTCTCGAGGCTGCTACATGGAGCTCCGTGCATGCATTTACCAAACACTACAACCTGCCTTTATTCTCCAGATCCCGAGCAGGCTTTGCTTCGGCAGTCCTGCAGGGCATTTTAGCTACACCATCCTTTTCTTAGCTCCATCCACCCCCAGCTTGGCTATGGTATTCAACCCATATGTTATGACTGCAGTTGCATTCTTGAAGGACATAGTACAGTTTTGTACCTACCATAAATGTAGATGTCCGATAGATATGCAACTGCAGTCGGATTTTCCCTCCCTCCTTCCCCTCTTTTCCTTCTTTTTGGGTCCATTCCCCCATTCCTATCAGCTGGGGGTATCTCCTATGGTGTATCTGTTTATTATTGTTGTGCATGTCTGGAATTGTTTATCCATTCACCAAATTTAGCCTTCCTAGGAGGGCACCTGGCATCTGGGGCAGGAAACACTGAAGAAGATGGCGTCGGCCGATGCCTTTATACTCCAGCCGTTGTGACGTCGGAGAGGAGGCGACACCAGCCGACGCCGGACCCAGACTTTGGAATTCGGCCGACCGAGGGCTGCCTGAGGCAGGACAACCCATATGTTATGACTGCAGTTGCATATCTGTCGGACATCTACATTTATGGTAGGTACAAAACTGTACTTTTCTGCTAGTAATGCTGGGACCACTACCTGGGATTGTAATGAAAAGTAGTTTTGTGTCCTGACTGAAATTGCTATTGCAGTATTCCTGACATATGGGTTGTCACTGCTGATGTTCGGCTGGGGTTCTAAGGCTTTACCTTCCCTAGGTCGTATGTCCGAAGCATGGTCTCAACTCGTATGTATTGAAGTATATAGATGACTGTACGAGTGTGGATCCTCGAACTGTCTCATCCCCCAGCCCAAATTCAGGTTGCGCATTCGTTTAACTGTTCGCTATTTGGTCATCATTGGTACCTTTGCTTTGCTCATTTATCCATATAAGTGCCCCATTGGGGAACCTTCCTTTTTAATTTTACGATATTTTGTTCAAAGTTGCAGTTGACAAGTAGGAAGAGTAAGTCTGAGTGCAGTAGGCTGATTCCATACAAAGACTTGCTTACCAAGTGTCTTTTTTGCCTAGGCCTGGAACACGGTCAAGAATCTTGCTCAGTCTGTCAGTTGTTCTTTCCCAAAACCCTTAGGGTGAGGTTTTCTACTCTCAACACCTTTCTCTAGACCCAGCATCTTAAATGCATTGCCCATTCCAGGGTGGATGACTGCATCTTCGGATGCCCCTCTGCAACTGATGATAGAACTAGAGAGGCCTCGAATAGATTCACAGTCCGTTTCTGACTCTGACTTACCGCTGAGGTTGCAGAACCTTTAGTATGTTGGGCTGCTTCTCAGCTGCTACTATTGAGACCCTATTAGAGGCTTGCAAGACTCATGAGGCCTTGCAGACTACCTATATGTCAGAGTTTCATTTCTGAAGGATTGAACAGCGTTCCTCAGATTGTAGTTAGGGAAGAGATCCCTGGCAATGTAATAGAGGTCAGACAGGGTTCTAAACCTCCACGCCTCATCCAGCTGGATGTCGCACCTAAAAAGAAAAGTGAGAGAGAGAGAGAAGGGGAAAAAAAGACTAGGCATGGCCTGTTGTCAGCATATAGGGAAAAGTAGTGGGTAGACTTCTCTCAGGGGTTATTCAAAACTGACTTTTTCCTTTGGGTCTCTACAACCACAGGCTACCCTTCTTGAAACCTACCCCGGTTTCCTTTCTTGATGAGGAACAAGATTATGACTCTAACCATTCTGTGGACAAGTCCTCTCAGCTGCATTCTCCAGGGCAAATCTCTTCCAACATAGTGGACTCCCTCTCACTGGATTCCCCTATTGAAGAAGCTTCCTTTGGTGAGACTGTACTGAACACGATAGTACATTTTGAATGGCAGTCCATGCAGATCTCTCTGCTCAGAAGGTATTATACTGTTTTGGAGATGGGTACCACTGGCTCTTCTCTAGTCCCTCCGGTCCTTGAGGCTTTCCAGGACACATTTTTCTTCACATCTTCTTCTCCTCATTCTCAAACACCAGCTCCTCCGAGACCAGGCAGGTTTTACAAGGTACCTGATGACCTAAAATATTTATACAAGAACCCAGTGGCAGACCTGTCTGCAGTATCTCTCTTGTTAGATAAGGCCTGTAAGCTTCTGCCCAGTGCAAATGCCCAACCATTTGACAAAAATAAGACTGTGGATAGATGGGGAAAAAATTACGCCTCTGCTGCTTTTGCCTTTTAAAGCAGTTAATTACCAGACTCGAATGACAAAGTACTTTTTTCTCTGTCTTGCATTCCTTAGAGTTATACTGGACCCTCCTACAG
Organism: Protopterus annectens; assembly: GCF_019279795.1. Lineage (NCBI taxonomy): Eukaryota > Metazoa > Chordata > Ceratodontiformes > Protopteridae > Protopterus > Protopterus annectens. The sequence continues at coordinate 109,715,810 of NC_056733.1, read as the reverse complement.
CAGAGTTTTAGCATCAAATGCAGAACTTACTATTGCAGGTCCCTGTAATTGCCAGACACAGCACGAAGTGCAGTTGCAATACTGTGGATATGTCTTCTAGGCCAGCTGTTACTGGATCTATTATCCCTCATCAGGCCCATAATTGAGTGCAATGCCCCTTTTGGGATGTACCTTACCAGACACCTGCAGCAACTGGAAAGACCCCAAAAGTATCTCACCAAGAGGATCAAAGGACTCAAACAGATGTCATATGCTGCCCGGTTAAAGAAACTCCAGCTCTACTCAGTGGCATCCCGCCTGCTCAGAGGCAATCTGTGCCTGACTTATAAAGCCATGTCCATCCTGGAATTAATGGACATGCTGCACCTCAGAAAATCCAAATCCCATTGAGCTACGCGATCGAGAGACTTGAACCTCAGCACTGAAATAAATAGGACATGCTGGAGGGACAGATTCATAACCCAGAGGCTCCCTTCACTCTGGAATAAAATCCTAGTCCAGGTTAGGCAGAGTCCCTCGTTGACTCTCTTCAAGAGGAATCTTGAGTGGATGGGAGATCGTAGGTTTACCCCGGGTATCACTTCTGTGTCACTGTTAGACAGAGGCACAGTATACTAACCTCGAAAAAGGGCATAGCAAAATTAATTTAAAATGGGTGGCGAAAGCCAAACACACTCTGGCTAGGCTTATAAATGCCCTAGGGCAGATAGCCTAGTATGAACCTATGAACCTATTTGGAGATATCTCTGTACCTGAGGATTTTGAATCTAAAATTCTAGATTTTTCCTTTGACAAGGACTTGCTGTTTGGTTCTCAGGTGGCCAACTTGGTCTTTCTTTGGTCTTGGAGAATTCTGAACAAGAGTGACTGCAGACAGAGCCTACTTTACTCGCTTGCTAGCTACCATAGGAACTACCTGTCTAAATGTAGCTCCTTCATTAGAAGTGATCCTTAGACAGTTCAGAAACAAAGGAAAAAGTTCTCTAAAAATGCCCATAGGGAACCTCCAGTGAGGAGGCTTCCATTTGGAGGCAAGAATCCGCGACTACCTCTGTAGCACCCCCTTACTCCCTTTATCTCTTTATCTCTTTCTTAAAGACTGTCCCTCTCCCAGGTGGGACGTTATTACCATAAACAAGTAGGTGCTTTTCGTTATCAGAGATGGTTATACTATGTTTTGAGAAAATATTCCCCTTCTGAAAGACATGCCACAGCATCTTCAAAACCAAATATCCCTTCTTTCCCCCATTATTAAAGACCTTTTGAATCCGGGCACCACTGAGCAAGTCCCAAAGGACTTCATGGCAAAAGGGTTTTACTCCATAATTTTTGTAGTTCCCCAAGAAAGAAGTGGAGACCCATCCTAGATCTATCTCTTTTAAACATCTACTTGAAGGTACCGTCTTTCAGAATCCTCTCTCTTCGCACTATTCTGACTTTCATCCTCCCCCATGCTTTCCTAGTGTCAATAGATATAAAGGACACCTACTTGCACATACTCATTTATCATTCTTACAGGAGATTCTTCAGGTTTTTCTCTGGCTCCTAGCATTTTCAGTTTACTGCATGCCTTTTGGTCATTCCACTTTCCAGAAGTGTTCACAAAATGATTAGCCCCAGTAGTAGCTTTCTGTCACAGTCAGGGAATTCATATTTTCCTCTGCCTAGACAATGTACTGATCCAGGCTGTCTCTATAGAAATTCTTCTTCAAAATTTATACTTCACACTCCCATCCTCTAACAGGTCTTGGTTTTACTATAAACTACAAATAATCCCACATGGTCCCTACACAGGACCTCATTTTTTTCTGGGGTGCAGACTGGACACACACAAAATGCAAACTACTTTCCCTAGGAAAGTTCACTCTGTCCAGTTATTTCCAAAATCTCTCCTCCACAACCCATTACTCTGCAAGGGAGATGCTAGGGACTTTGGTATTTATGGTCGCCACCATTCCTATGCTCCCCCTGGCCAGACTTCACATGAGGGAGAATTCAGCAGTACCTGAAATGTGTGTGGCCCCAGAACTGTTACCTCTTGGACACCCCGATTCCCCTCCTTCCTTGTCTCAGAAAGGCGCTTTGGAAGGGGCAGGTCATCCTCAACTCAAGAATGACATGTACACTACCTCCGCCTCTTTAACAGATGCCTTAGATGATACTTGCAGGACATGGACAGGATCACACAGAGGGTAGGGGAAGTGCAACCTCAGATGTTCTTCGTGTTTCACTGTTGCTGTCTTGACTATTGGGATTTCCTGCAGTGAAATCCCTCAGCCAGCCCGACTTCCAGAGAAAATTCTTTCCAGCTCCTAGGCTAGCAGATGGCCCTGACTGATGTCAGTACACTTGGGTGTAAAGGTAGCCAGCCTGCGTCATGAAATCAGTCTTTACTTGCCTTGGAGCCCGAAGCTGTATTCAAGTGCATCGGACAGTCCGTACCAGAGGGAAGTGTCATTGGACGAGATAAGTACCCCATCGGGGAACTTTTTTTATGTCAGATAAAGTAATAACTGTCTCCATTATGGTAAACAGATCCCACACAGAGACTTATCTCCTTTGTGTTACTTGCCTAGGTGCAGACCATGGCGTCCCCAGTTGTTTCCCTGCACAGAACTATTAGGCATAGGGCTGAATTTCTAGCCAAGTTCCTTAGCCAGCAGCCTTCTCCTTTGTCGTCTGTGGTGTCAACTAGCAGTCATTCCGAATCTGACCTTTCTAAGCGCAAGAAAGGCCAACAAAAGGTTAGGTCTTTGGACAATGGTTATTCCCTGCCTTCTTCTCCCTCCAGGATTGTGATCATTGAGCAAGGTGAGGCGCTTGCGCAGCAGCTTTCTTTTTCTGTACTGGTGACTCAGGCCTTTGACGAGACACTTTCGGAGTCCGACATGCCGTCGCTACCTTCCACCTCTGTATGAGCCCTTGCCATAGGCTCATTGGTCAGGTCCAGGACAGCTGTGCTGGGCTTTGCTTCCGAAGAGCATACACCATCCTGAGACTCTGCTACTAGGCCTCTGCCTATTCCAGCTCCAGTGCTCATTCAACACTCGCAAGACACTGACATTAGATCATTGGATACCCTTAAGCCTAAGGCTGTACTCACTCCTAGGAAGGCTTCTATATCAAGGCCTTCAGCTAGGTCTTCTGACTCCACTTCTCAGGGTTCCCTGCAGGATTTAAACTAGCCAAGGACTTCTATTGTCAGATCAAGGCAAGCTGCAGGGGCTACTTCCCCTGGGAAAATGGAAAAGAGAAGCTTCCCCAGAAACTTACCAGGATCCCCTTCTTTCTGAGGAGGACACAGAACTTGAGGACTCTGGGTGTTTACAAATGGCAGGTTGCTTTCTGATAGTAACATAAGTTCATTTATTCCAAATGCACTGTTTTTCTGGGCCAGTGTATAATACTGAATATACAATGTTGAAATGATAAAGTGTTTTAAGTCAAAATACCTATTCTCCTGCATATGTAGAGAGCTGGACGTGACCCATGTTAGTGCTCATTTGCGAGGTTCACTAAAAGGAGATTCTTTGTTGTTTGGCTGTCAGTTGTGTGGCATTGTATGTATGTAGTACATAGGTTCATAGGTAGGTATTATGCTATCTGCCCGAGGGCGTTTATAAGCCTAGCCAGAGTGTGTCTGCTTTCGCCGCCCCATTGATTAATTAACTGATCCTCTGTCAAGCAGAACCAATGAAGTGATCCCAGGGGTATATTTTCTGATGTTCATCGTGTTTCACTGTTGCAGTCATTACACTTGAGTTATCCTGCTGGTAGGCTGCCCGCAGTCGGCGTGAATTCCAAAGTCCTGGTCCGGCGTCTGTTGCTGTCGCCTCTTCCCTAACGTCAGTGCGCCAGGGGTATAAAAGATGCAGCCGACGCCATTTTCTTCAGTCTTTATTGCCGCGCGGTGCCCGAAGCAAAAGCAGTTTGCAAGTGCCGGTTGGCCGACTCCTGAGATTTTCGAAATTGAATTTCAGATCCGAAGTCTTCAGTAAAGCTAAGTACCCCGTTGGGGAAACTTTTTTCTTGCTCCAGACCGATGTCAGAAAAAGTTAATAATTGTATTTCTTGTGGGAAGCAAATACCTCATAAGGATTTTCATTCTTACTGTATTCCTTGCCTAGGCCCTGACCACGAAGTTGCTAGTTGTCTGTTTTGTGCTATATTTAACCAACGCACGATAAAGCGTTGGTACGATTTTGCATTTCATTACTTTGGCCGAAGGTTTAATTATATAATGCCGTCAGAACAACCGACGACCGGAATTCATAAAAAGAGCAAGGATAAGGACAAGCATCCGAGGTCCAAAGCCGCCGCCGAAGCCTCTTCTAGGCCAGTCGCCGGTTCACCAGTGCTCAGTGAGGCACTTTTGCAGCCCCTGACTCCCGCTACCTCAGAGCCACAGGCAGCCTCCGACTCCCACGTGGAGACAACTAGGCCTCTGGATACACAAGGTATTGGCCCTTCGGAAATTAATCCCTCAGATGGGTCCGGAGCCACTGAGCAGGTATCGGCTTCTGAGGGTGTTTTCAGACCTACACAACTTTATATAAAGCCTACTTCAGCATCCAAGACAAAGTCTAAAGCAGTTCTAAAGACAAGAAAACAAGTACAGCATTCTCCAGGACGGACTTCTTTGCCTAAGAAACAGATGCTCGAAATGGCCGAAGACCTAATTATTTTAATCAGGGGTTCCCATCCCCCTCCTGATAAGAGGCCTAGGCAAAAAAATGAATATGATTCCTCTGATCAGGTTTCCATTTCCTCTGATTCCTCTTCAGAATGGATATTCTATTCCTCCCTATGATGATTCTGATGCTGAAGAGTCTATTCCTTCAGCTTCTCCTCCTGAGGATTACTCATTTGGGAAAACCCTGCATACCATGAGGAGCATTTCCACTGGGAGAGCCAAGATTATTCAGACTCTAAGAAAAGGCTTAGAGACTTTCTTTAACTTCCTCAGCACAGACCTCTTGCAATTCCTCCTGTTCTAGACATAGTAGATGATGTATTTTCAGAGTCCGGCCTGTCTCCAGACTCTTTACTTCCTGCACCTGTTAAGCAGGACAGATACTACAGGGTTCCAGATTCCCATAAATTTCTATATAAAAACCCTGCTGCTGCTGACCCAGAAACTATCTCACAGGGTCCCAAAGGGGTCAAGGCCGCTACTGCTAAAAACCCTGTCCCCTCAGATAGAGATTCTAGAGCTCTACACAGATGGGGGGAAAAAGTCTACACTTCTGCTACCTTGGCTGTAAGGGCTTTAAATTGTTGGTTTCATATGCTCAGATAACAATACCTAATGTCTTTGTTAAAACAAAAAAATGTTGACAAATTCTGAACGTTCTGAGAACAAAGATTTGCAGGATTTATTGCGTGCAGCAGAACAAGTGGGAAAACATACTTTGCAATGTGGTTATGATTCACTGGAGGCCTCGTGCAGGGCCACTGTTACAAGTTCCGTTATTAGAAGGAATGCTTGGTTGAAGGAACAGAATCTGCCTGATCATGTTAAAGCAAAATTATTGGATGCTCCATTACAGCATGACACTTTGTTTGGTGTTAAGGCCGAAGAGGTGTTGAAGAAAATGGAGGATAAAGCTAAATTTATGCAAATAGTAAATGATTTCTTACAGGTACAGCCACCCAGATTTAGCAGGAATTGGTCCTTTGCAGTGTCAGACAGGCCACAAAGAGGCAGATTCAGACGCCCTAGAGGCAGGCAACAGCACCAGGGCTCATACAGGCCCAAACAATGGGGTGCTTCTACCTCCAAAAGTGGAGAAGACAAATCACAGCCTTATAGGAAACAGTCCCAGTGACTTCCCTCTGCCAATGCCAAGCACTTATCTTTTGGCAGCTCCCTTAGGGGGAAAGCTAGCACTTTTTTCACAAAATTGGCACAGGATCACCCAGGACAAGTGGGCATTAAATATAGTCTCTCAGGGCTACATGTTCCACTTTCACACCCTTCCAAAGGCAAAAGGTATGCCAGACCTGCCACAATCAATGGGCAGAGGCACAAAAACAAGTTTCATCTCTCATGGATAATGAGGGCTTGCCTCATCAATAACAGGGACAAGGATTTTACTCAAGACTTTTCTTAGTACCAAGAAAGGACAAAGCCTGGAGACCAATTCTGGACCTGTCTATTTTAAATACTTTTCTGGACATTCCAAAATTCAAAATGTTGACTCTGCAGCAGCTTCTGCCCATGCTGGGCAAGAAGGCTTGGCTTGTAACTTTGGACCTCAAGGAGGCATACCTGCATGTCCCAATCGGACAATCTTGCAGAAGATACCTCAGATTCATAGCTGGCTCAATGCAATACCAATTCTCTGCACTGCCCTTTGGCTTATCTACTGCTCCCAGAGTCTTCACAAAATGTCTGTCACCAGTAATTGCATTTTGCAGACAGAGGAATTGAAATATATCCCTACTTGGATGACTGCCTTATTCAAGCAGAGACCAAAGACATTCTACTAAAGCATCTGGCATTTGTAAAAAAAATTACTAATTTGCCTAGGGTACACAGTAAATGAAAAGAAGGCAAAACTGGTACCCTCTCGAGATAATATTCCTGGGTGCAAGCTTAAATACAACTGCCCAGATGGATTATCTCACACCAGACAAGCAAAGGCAACTGACTTCTTACTTCGAAAACATGGCAACAAAGACCCAGTTATCTGCAAGAAAAATTCTGCAGGCTCTGGGCTACATGGCATCCTGCATTTTACTAATTCCATATGCAAGACTGCATATGAGGAAACTACACTGGTATCTAAAAAGTGTTTGGACTCAACATTGCCACAACCTAGAAACATTAATTACTCTCATTCCCTGCCTGCAGCAGGAGTTTCGATGGTGGGCACAGGCCTGTCACCACAACAAGGGACAGCCATTCGCTTTACTCACAGCCAGGCAGACACTAACAACAGATGCATCAGATTATGCCTGGGGGGCACACATGGCAGGAAAATGTATTCAGGACATATGGCCCACAAACCAAATGCATCTTTATATCAATCAAAAAGAGATGCTAGCTGTACAGAATGCCCTGACAGCCTTCAAGGACCTGCTTCATCCAGGGCAAATGCTGATAAAGATGGACAATACTACAGTCATGTGGTACATAAACAAGCAAGGAGGCACACATTCCTACCCCCTTGGCAGACGGGCCATGACTTTGTGGAACACAGTATTGACTTATCAAGTACACCTGCAAGCACAATTCCTGCCAGAAAAGACAAATACTTTGTCAGACGAACTAAGCAGAAACCTCATGGATCCTCACGAGTGGAAACTAGATCCACAAATCTTCAGAATGATAACAGGGAAATGGGGATGCCCAGACATAGATCTATTTGCCTCCCCTCAACTGCCAGCTACAGAGATTCTGCACTTGAACTTATCACGAACAATCATGGAAAGTGGACGCCTTTCATTCAGCTGGAAAGCCCTTGCAGTATATGCCTTCCCTCCTCTGCCTCTCCTCCCCAAGGTACTCCTAAAGGTCAGACAAGAGAAGCCAAAAATGATCCTGATTGCACCAGACTGGCCACGCCAGCACTGGTACCCAATCCTAAAGAGCTTGTCTCATGGCCCAGCCTGGACATTACCTCAAATTCCTCATTTGCTGACCCAACAGAACAATCAGATCCTACACAGCCAACTCAGAACCCTAAATCTGGCTGCATGGCGGATAATGTAACCATTCAGAACACTCCTCTCTCTAAAGCAGTTATGGATGTTATTTTGGAGGCCAGGAGGCCCAGCACCAGAAAATCTTATGCCGAAAAATGGAAGAGATTCTGTGCTTGGAACCAGGCACAAGGAATTGACACGCTTGTAACAAATATTCCGCAGATTTTGCAGTACCTAACTGAGATGCTGGACAAAAGTCTATCCTTCTCATCAATTAAGATCCTTGCCTCTGCCATTTCAGCTCATTACAATATGGACCCACCTATTTTCTCTCCACTGCTAAGGCAGTATCTCAGAGGGGCCAAAAACATAAGACCTCCAAGGAGAGCTCCAATACCTGCATGGGACCTCAATTTTGTCTTGCAAAAACTCACGCTACCTCCTTTTGAGCCAACCAATACAGCTGAGATAAAATACTTATCATGGAAAACAGCTCTTCTCCTAGCAATAACTTCAGCAAGAAGAGTCTCCAAGTTACAGGCACTAATGGCTGTGTAACCTTTTATTATTTTCCATCTGGACAGGGTTTCTCCAAGGACAAACCCAACATTTAAGCCTAAGGTAGTGTCCAGTATGGCTCTTAACAAAAAACATACATTTGCCTACCTTTTATCCAAACCCGCAGAATAAGGGGGAGCGACTTCTGCATTCTTTGGACATACACAGACAGCTATGCTTTTACTTGGACAAAACTAAAGCTTTCAGAAAGACTGACCAACTTAGTGGCATATGCTGCAGGATCGCAAGGAAAAGCTATTTCAAAGCAGACTTTTTCAAAATGGATAGGCAACTGCATTCGTTTCTGCTATTCACAACATGGCAAATCAGTGCCTAAGGACATTAGGCCACATTCTACCAGAGCAGCAGCCACTTCAGCAGCCTTCCTCAGAGGAGTACCAACCAAGGACATTTTGGAGGCTGCAACTTGGACTTCAGTGCACACTTTTACAAAGCACTACCACTTACCTATCGACTCTAAATCCAGAGCAGGCTTTGCCACTGCAGTTCTGCAGGGCCTCATAGCCACTCCTAATTCTATTTAGGCCCAGCCAACCCAACCTCAGCTTTGGGATTCAACCCAAGTGTAATGACTGCAACAGTGAAACACGATTAACATAGTACAGTTGTGTACCTACCATAAATGTAGATGTTAGAGTGTATTCACTGTTGCAGTCCAGGTTACCCTCCCACCATCCCCCTTTCATTGCTGGGATTTATCTGTACTTCTCTATTTTATACAACCTGTGTGGTGTATTTGCTTGTAGAGGAAGGTTATGTGCATGCTTTTTTATGATCAGTATTATTTTTAGCCTACCCTTTTGGGGGCACCTGACATCTGGGGCAAGAAAAACTGAAGAAAATGGCGTCGGCTGCATCTTTTATACCCCTGGTGCACTGACGTCAGAGAAGAGGCGATAGCAACCGACGCCGGACCAGGACTTTGGAATTCAGGCCGACTGCGGGGTAGCCTGCCAGCAGGATAACCCAAGTGTAATGAGTGCAACAGTGAATACACTCTAACATCTACATTTATGGTAGGTACACAACTGTACTTTATCCATCCACTCATCAAGGTTTCTCTTGAAAAGTGTTAGTGAGGAGCTCTGCCTGATGCCATTTGGAATTTTGTTCCAAAGCATGGGGAGTCTCTGTGACAGGAATCTATCCCTTCAGTATGTTCTATTTATTGTTATGGTGAGGTTTAGCTCACTGGAACGCATGGCTCGCAGTGATCTGGATTTCTTTAGGTGGAGCATGCCCATCAATTCTGAGTTAGATATGGCTTTGTAAGTCAGGCAGAGATCACCTCTGAGTAAGCGATATGCCACTGAGTACAGCCGGAGTTTTTACAGTCAGGCTGCATAGGACATATGTTTGAGGCCAGAAATCCTCTTGGTGAGGTACGATGTCCTTCAAGAATGCAACTGCAGTCCTTACATATGGGTTGTTCTGCCTCAGGCAGCCCTTCGGTCGGCCGGATTCCAAAGTCTGGGTCCGGCGTCGGCTGATGTCGCCTCTTCCCCGACGTCAGAGCGACTGGGGTATAAAAGCATCAGTCGACGCCATCTTCTTCAGTCTTTCTTGCCGCGCGGTGCCCGAAGCAGAAGCAGTTCGCAAGTGCCGGTCGATCAGCTCCTGTGTTTTCAGTTACCGAAGTCATCAAAAAGCTAAGTACCCCGTTGGGGAACCTTTTCTTGCCTCAGCCGATGTCAGATAAAACTGCAAAAGTTAATAACTGTTTGTCTTGTGGTAAAGAAATACCTCGTAAGGACTTCCATTCTCACTGCCTTCCCTGCCTTGGCCCAGACCACGACGTCTCGGCCTGTGCGGCCTGTGCTTGCTTCAATAAGCGCACTGTCAGGCGCCGGGCAGAATTCGCTGTAGACTTTTTTGGGGAAAATTACTCCTATATCATGCCGTCGGAACAACCGACATCACTTATTTCCAAAAAACGGAAGGACCGGGACCGACATTCTCGGCCCGCGACTTCCATCGACACCATGCCAAAACCTACCGCGAGTGCATCGGTCTCCTCGGAGGCGGGAATTCAACCGCTCCAGACCAACGACACCGCTTTACCGCACACTTCGGTCCTGGAGGCTTCCCCGGTGCCGGTTGTTGATTTTCCTCCTGAAACCGAAACCCAAGTTTTGCCTGACACCATACCGGTGGACAAAGTTACTCCTGCACGTGGGGCAGCTAGGCCTCCGGTGTTTATGTCCATCAAGGCCTACACACGTGCTAAGGCTGCCAACCAGGCTAAGTCTCTCCCTCCTAAATCTTTTTCTCAGGGTCCCACTTCTGATAAACAGATCATGACTTTAGCTGCAGATCTTATTTCATTACTCAGAGGCTCTCAGGCTCATCCAGACAGGGGTTCTCAGCCGCCTGCAGACAAAAGGCCTAGGGTTGAGCAGACAGATACCTTTTCCTCAGATGAAGCCTCTGGCGACTCAGGTCATTCAGATTCCCAGGAAGAATCCTTCCAGGCCTACGAGGATTCTGATGCTGATGAATCTATTCCCTCTGCCTCTCCTCCTGAGGATATTTCTTTCGGGGAAATTCTCAACTCCATGAGAGAGCATTTTCAGTGGCAGGGCAAGGATTTCTCCGACTCAAGGAAAAGGCTTCGTACTTTCCTTAAGTTACCCCAGCACAGGCCTTTAGCTATTCCACCTGTGTTAGATGCATTGGATTATGTGTACTCAGACTCGAGTGCTTCTCCTGATTCTCTCCCTCCTGCTCCTGTCAAGCCAGACAGATATTACAGGGTTCCTGAACCTCATAAACATCTCTTTAAGGCCCACTCTGTTGACCTAGAAACTATTTCCCAGGGGCCCAACGGAGTGGCCACTTCCACGGCCAAAAATCCTTTGCCCGCTGACAGGGAATCTAGGTCCCTGGAGAGGTGGGGCAAAAAAGTTTATACCTCAACCACCCTTGCCATGCGGGCACTTAACTGTCTTTTTCATATGTTTCAGTATCAGGATTTCTTGATGGATGATTTGCAGAAAAAGTTAGCCTCTCCTGAGCCTTTAGATAGAAAGGCCTTGCAGGATTTGGTTCATAATACTCAGCAGGTTAGCAATCATTTTCTACAGTGTGGTTATGATGCATTGGAAGCTTCATGTAGGGCAGCTATGACAGGGGCTGTCATTCGTAGACATGTTTGGTTGAAAGAACAGGCATTGCCAGATCATGTTAAAGTAAAGCTTCTAGATGCACCTCTGGAAAAACACAAGCTATTTGGTGCTAATGCTCAGGATGTGTTGAAATCAATTGAGGAAAAGGCTAAATCACTACAAACAGTCAAAATTTCCTCCAGGTTCAGCCACCAAGGTTCAGCAGGAATTGGCCTTCGAAGAATTGGTCCTTTCCAGACACTGACAAGTTCCAAAGGGGAAAAAACAGGTGTGCTCGAGGTAGAGGGCAATACTGAGGCTCCTACAGGGGCCGCCAATGGCAACTGACTAATCAGAGAAGTGGCGCAGGGACTTCTATTGCTCCACAGGGACAATCACAATGACTTGACTTGACACCGCCGACCAAGGCTCAAAGAGAAGCACCTTTAGGCGGAAAATTATCCTTATTTTCAAGAAATTGGCACGTTTTAACAAAGGACAACTGGATTCTGGACGTAATAGACAAAGGTTACAGGTTCCACTTCCATACCTTACCAACAAGACAAGGCATGCCAAACCTGCCACAAAATCAAAGGGCAGAGGCACTCGTACAGTTTTCAAAGCTGCTACAAATCAAAGCAATAGAAAAGGTTCCTCCTCAGGAACAAGGCCAGGGATTCTACTCAAGACTGTTCCTTGTTCCAAGAAAAGAAAAGCATTGGAGACCTATACTGGACTTGTCCGCTCTAAACACTTTTCTCATTGTGCCAAAATTCAAAATGCTGACATTACAGCAACTTCTTCCCATGCTGGGCAAGGGGTCTTGGCTGGTTACTCTGGACCTCAAGGAGGCATACCTGCATGTCCCAATCAGACACAGTTGCAGAAGATACCTCAAATTTCTTGCAGGGTCAGAGCATTATCAATTCTCAGCATTGCCTTTTGGCTTATCTACTGCGCCCAGAGTATTCACAAAATGCCTGGCATCAGTAATTGCACACTGCAGACTCCAGGGGATACAAATATACCCTTACCTGGACGACTGCCTTATACAAGCGGACAGCAAGCAAGCCTTGATAAGAAACTTGAACGATGTCATTCACTTACTACAGGCTTTGGGATTCATGGTCAACATTCAAAAATCAAGACTACTGCCATCCCAACAAATAATTTTTCTAGGAGCCAAACTGGACACAAACTCACAAATGGCTTTTCTCACAGAAGAAAAACAAGAACAATTACCAGATTACTTCAAAAGCCTAGCAAAGCTCACCCAGATGACTGCAAGGAAAATCCTGCAGGCTCTGGGTTTCATGGCATCTTGCATTCTTCTGATTCCACTGGCAAGACTACACATGAGAAAAATACAATGGTACCTAAAAAGTTTATGGTCTCAACACAGCCACAACTTAGAAGTAATTATTCCACTCATTCCATGTCTACAAAAGGATATTTTGTGGTGGGCACAAGCAAGCCAGCTAAACAAAGGCATGTCTTTCAACAAACCTCAAACAAGCCAAACCATTACAACAGACGCCTCACATCATGGATGGGGGCGCACATGGAGGGCAGATGCATTCAAGGGCAATGGGCACCCCGGGAAGTGCATCTACACATCAATCAAAAAGAGATGTTGGCAGTGATTCATGCAATCGAGGCCTTCGGAAAATTTCTTCAGCAAGGTCAACTGCTAATAAAGACAGACAACACCACTGTTATGTGGTACATAAACAAACAGGGAGGCACTCATTCTTACCCCCTCTGCAGGCTAACAATGACTCTTTGGGAAAAGGCCCTGAAACTGAACATACAGTTGCAATCCCAGTTTGTTCCAGGCAAGGACAATGTTCTGGCGGACAGTCTAAGCAGAAACATCTTGGATCCGCACGAATGGATGTTGCATCCAGACATGTTTTCACAAATAACTCATGCATGGGGGAGGCCGGACATAGACCTCTTTGCCTCGCACCTCAATCATCATCTGAAGAAGTTCTGCTCGAGGACACACCATCCTCAAGCCTGGAGAATGGATGCTCTCTCCTTCAGCTGGAACTCTCTAACAATCTATTTATTCCCACCTCTACCATTAATGACCAAGCTGTTACTGAAGATCAAAGCAGAACAACCGAAAGGCATTTTAATAGCTCCAGACTGGCCAAGACAGCACTGGTATCCATTACTAAGGAGCATAACTCGCACCAAGCCGTGGCCCCTGCCTCAATGGCCTCTGCTTCTGACTCAGCACAATTACAGGATGTCTCATCCCAACCTGCAAACATTACAGCTGACAGCTTGGAGGGTTCCATGACTTCTCCCCATATCTCTCTTTCCAAGAAAGTTCAAGAGATCTTACTGGAAGCATGCAGACCTTCCACCAGAAAAACTTACTCAGCCAAATGGAAGAGATTCAGCATCTGGAATGCCAGCAAGGGTCAGGATGCATCAGTAATGAGCATCCCACAGATACTAGAATACTTGGCAGAAATGCTACATAATGGCCTTTCATATTCTTCCATAAAAATACACGCTTCAGCAATTTCAGCAAAATACAACAGTGATCCACCTGTGTTTTCACATCCTTTGCTAAGACAGTTTCTAAGAGGGATTAAGAATATCAAACCTCCCAGAAAACCACCAGTGCCTGCATGGGACCTGAACTTCGTGTTGGAAAAATTAACTCTCCCTCCTTTCGAGCCAGCAGCATCTTCAGAATTGCAATTTCTGTCCTGGAAAGCAGTTTTCCTGTTAGCAATTACCTCAGCAAGAAGAGTCTTGGAGATACAGGCCCTCATGGCAGTACCTCCATTTCTCATTTTTCATCAGGACAGAGTTTCTTTAAGAACCAGTCCTTCATTCATGCCAAAAGTGATATCCAGGGTGTCTCTAAATCAAGCAATTCACTTGCCTACCTTCTTTCCCAATCCTCAAAATAAAGGAGAAAAGCTGCTGCACACTTTGGACATGCACAGACAGTTGCGCTACTAATTGGACAGAACAAAAGCCAGCAGAAAGTCTGACCAACTATTTGTAGCTTATGTTGCTGGAGTACAAGGAAAGGTAATTTCCAAACAAACAATTTCAAAATGGATTGGACACTGCATCAGATTCTGTTACTCTTTCCATGGAAAAGGTGTGCCAGTCAATATCAGGCCACATTCCACCAGAGCTATAGCCACCTCCACAGCCTTTTTTAAGAGGGGTGGCTACAGAGGACATTCTAGAAGCTGCTACATGGAGCTCCGTGCATACATTTTCCAAACACTACAACCTGCCTTTATATTCCAGATCCCGAGCAGGCTTTGCTTCGGCAGTCCTGCAGGGCATTTTAGCTACACCATCTTTATCTTAGATCCTACCACCTCCAGCTTGGCTATGGTATTCAACCCATATGTAAGGACTGCAGTTGCATTCTTGAAGGACATAGTACAGTTTTGTACCTACCATAAATGTAGATGTCCGATAGATATGCAACTGCAGTCAGGTTTTCCCTCCCTCCTACCCCTCTGTAAATTATCCTTTTTGGGTCCACTCCCCTTTTCCAAATTAGCTGGGGAAACCTGTTATGGTGTATCTGTTTATTACTGTTGTGCATGTCTGGAATTTTTTATCCAGTCTAATTTTAGCCTTCTTTGGAGGGCACCTGGCATCTGGGGCAAGAAACACTGAAGAAGATGGCGTTGACTGATGCTTTTATACCCCAGTCGCTCTGACGTCGGGGAAGAGGAGACATCAGCCGACGCCGGACCCAGACTTTGGAATCCGGCCGACCGAAGGGCTGCCTGAGGCAGGACAACCCATATGTAAGGACTGCAGTTGCATATCTATCGGACATCTACATTTATGGTAGGTACAAAACTGTACTTTTGTGGTCTTTCCAGCTGTTGAAAGTGTCTTGTGAGGTACATCCCAAATGGGGATTTGTAGTCTATGATGGGTCTAATGAGTGACGAGTAGAGGGGGGGCACTATAACCTGTTTATTTCTAGATGCGAAGCCTTTAGTAATTACATGGGCCACATAGAAGGATTTCCTAACTACTTTGGCAATATGATTGTCAAAGGAGAGATTACTATCTACCTGGGTCCCCAGATCTCTTATTACCTCTTCTGTATTAAGGGTGCTGCCACCTATGTGGTAATTCGTGGGTGTTTTGTTTTTCCCAAATGGGATGACCATGCATTTTGTTGGCATTTAGCTTGAGGCCATGACTTTGACAGCAGGTGTCCTTCTCAGTAAAGCCCTTTTGTAGGTTGTCCGTGTCAGCCGGTGTCAATTATGGCTCCCAGTTTGCAGCCATCGGCGAACTTGGTTAGCCATAGTCCTCCTGTGTTTGCCTGTACTTCTGAGAAGTATATGCCGAACAGTAGGGGTCCCAGGACCGAGACTTGCGGGACACCACTTGTGACTGGTTTAGAGTCGGACCTGGAGCCTGCTATTCTTACCATGTGAGTTCTGTCTGTAAGCCAGTTGGCAACCTATCTCGTGATGTAGGGGTTTATGTTCAGGCTGGTGAGTTTTTCTGTAATTCCCGAGTGGGGAATGGTGTTGAAAGCCTTGGCAAGGTCAAGGTAGGCTGTGTGAACCACCTTTCCCTTATCTATGGCCTTGGTGACTGTCTCAAAGAAGTTAACCAGGTTTAGTAGGCATGATCTGCCCTTAAAGCCGAACTGGGTCGGGTCAAGTGTTTGGAGGTTCCTAATGTCTTTGTTAATGAGTTCCATGATTATGCGCTCCATAGCTTTGCAGACCAGGCTAGTCAGGCTTATGGGGGCGATGGTTACCAGGGTCACTTGTGGCCCCTCCTTTGTGGAGAGGAGTAACCGTTGCTATGCTCCATTCTATGGGCACATAGCCTGTGGAGAGGCTGAGGTTGAAGTTTAGTTGGGGGGCTAGTTCGTTCTGTAGTTCGTGCAAGACGCAGCGTGGGACGCCATCTGGTCCCATTGACGCTGTGTTTTTGGCTTTTTAAAGGGCTGTTTTCACCTGTGTGTCTGTGATTTTTGGGACACTACACTTTTCCGGTATTGTTGTGGGCCCTTTTGGAGGTGAGAGGGGGTGAAGTTTTCACTGAATCTATCTGCCAGGATGTTGGCAGTATCAGTAGGTTCAGTATATGTTGTGCTATTTTTCACTAGTTCAGTGCATATCTGCGAGTTGCCACTTAGATTCTTGGCATAGCTAAAGAAGGCTTTGTGGTTATCTTTTGAATCCTTGGCTATTTTTCATATCTGTCATATCTGTCATGGATGTTCAGCATTAGATCACTATTGCAGTACCCTAAGCCATTAGGATTATATGCTGCCAAGTATATGACTAGCTGACCAGCTCTTAAAGGCACCTTCCATACTCCCTAAGGTGCTACAGCAGAGCTTTTTATAAAATATAACAAGGAGGACAAAAAGCTTCAGAGCTTTCTTGCCACTGACCGTCTGCTATCAACCCTTCAAGGCTGGGCAGATAAGTCCCTTATGAGAGATACTATTCCACTATTTTATTTTTCTGAGGTAAGGTAATGTTTTTCTGTGAATTTAATATTTTTTATGCTAGATAATGTATTTTGTTTGGACTGTCATATTGTTCCAGGGGATTTTACTTTATTGAATGCTTGTGAGAGCATTTTGTGTTGAAATCAGGATGTCCTTCATGGATGCATCTGCAGTCATAACAACTGGGTTGTCCTGTCGTCAGGCAGCCCTTCGGTCGGCCGGATTCCAAAGTCTGGGTACGGCTTCGGCTGATGTCGCACTTCCCCCGACGTCATCTCTGCTGGTCTTCGGGTATAAAGGCATCAGCCGACGCCATTTTCCCCAGTCTTTCTTGCCGCGTGGCGCCCGAAGCAGAAGCTGTTCGCAAGTGCCGGTCGGTCAGATCCAGAGATTACTACTACAGAATACTATTTCGAAGACTTCTAAAAGCTAAGTACCCCGTTGGGGACTCTTTCTTGCCTCAGCCGATGTCAGAAAAAGTCAATAACTGTTTAACTTGTGGGAAACAAATACCTCATAAAGATTTCCACTCTTACTGTTTGCCTTGTTTAGGCCCAGACCACGACGTAGCAGCCTGTTTGGCCTGTGCTTCCTTCAACCGACGAACGCTTAGGCGTCGGTCGGAGTTTGCTGAACAGTTTTTCGGCTCAGATTTTGCGTACATTATGCCGTCGGATCCTCCGACTACCCAAATTGTTAAAAAACGCAAAGAAAAAGACCGACACTCGCGGTCCGCGGTTTTGGCCGAAACCACGGTTAAGCAAACCGCGAGTGTCTCTGTTTCGGCCGAAACCGAGAAAACTGATCAAAATACAGCCGAATCAATGCCTACTACTGAGGTTTCTGCCACTTTACTTGAAACAGCCTCAGAAATTATACCTACAACTGTGGTTACTAATGACTTATCAGACACCATTCCTTTGGATGTTTCTACCCCAGCACGTGGTGCTGCTAGGCCTCCTGCAGCCATGTCTATTAAGGCCTTTGCCAGGGCTAAAGCAGCCAAATCTACTACATCAGTGCCTGTTAAACCCCCCTCAACCAGGCCCACTTCTAGTTCACAAATGCTTACTCTGGCACAAGATTTAATATCCTTAATTAGGGGATCTCAATCTCACCCAGACAGGGCCTCTCAACCCCCAGAAAAGAGACTTAGAGCAGAGCCCCCCGAGCCTGTCTCCACTGATGATGACTCAGATATTACAGACCAGCCAGAGGCTCCTTTCTCCAATTATGAAGACTCCGATGCTGAAGAATCCATTCCAGCTGCCTCTCCACCAGAGGAATTCTCCTTTGGGGAAACCTTACATGCCATGAGAGAACAATTCCAATGGCAACAACAGGATTTCTCAGATTCCAGAAAAAGACTTAGGACTTTTCTGCACTTACCACAACATAGGCCCTTAGCTATACCTCCTGTCCTTTCTGTTGTGGACGATGCATTTAATGATGTCTGCACTGCACCTGATTCCTTACCTCCAGCCCCTGCCAAACCAGATAGATTTTACAGGGTGCCAGACACTCATCACCACCTATACAAGGCCCCACTGGCAGACCCGAAACCATATCCCAGGGGCCTAAGGCAGTAGTCTCACCACAGCAAAAATCCTATTCCTTCTGAAAGGGAATCCAGGTCTTTAGACAGATGGGGCAAAAAGTTTACACCTCTGCTACTCTCTCAGCTAGAGCTTTAAACTGTCAGTTTCACATGATACAATACCAAGAGTTTATGCTTGATCAGTTAACTAAAAAGCTATCCTCTGATGACTCTATAGACAAGAAATATGTATTAGAAATGGTAAATAACATACAACAGGTTAGTAACCATTCTTTAAAATGTGGCTATGATGCACTGGAGGCTTCATTTAGATCAGCCATGACTGGCACAGTGATAAGAAGACATGCATGGTTGAAGGAACAGGCCTTACCGGATCATGTTAAAGCTAAGTTATTAGATGCTCCTATGGATAAGGCCAGATGTTCTTCATTCCACATTGCTGCAGTCCTAACCATTGGGTAGTCCGCTGTCCAGTCGGCCCGAATACCAAAGTATATGGCTGACGTCGGTCAAGGCGCATTAGACTGACGTCAGGACGTCAGGGTACTAATGCGCATGACCGACGTCATATCCTCAGTCTTTTTTGCCGCATGGTCCGATGCAGAAGCAGTTTTGCGAGTGCAGGTTGGCGTTCTGAAATATTTCCGAAGTCGGAGTTTCAGACCGAATCAAAGTTGGCTAAGTACCGCTAGAACATTTTGGTTTTTCTTGCCTCAGTATTTAACCGGATGTCAGAAAAAGTGAATAACTGCATTTCTTGTGGGAAGCAGATACCTCATAGGGATTACCATACTCTGTGTATACCTTGTTTAGGGCCTGAGCACGACGTTGTTGGTTGCCGCTCTTGTGCTAGATTTAACAAACGCACTATTAAGAGAAGGTTAGACTGTGCCAGGTTAGTGTTTGGGAAGCGTTGTAATTACAAAATGCCGCCGGATGCTCCGGCCGCTTCCAAAAAGCGCAAAGACAAAACAGCAAAGCCTAGGGTTGATGAACCGGCAGTCCCGGACGTCGGTTCTTTAGAAGGCTCAGTGGAGCCAGAGATTTTGCCAGGAGTTTCTTTGGAGTCTCAGGCAGAGACTTTACTGTTACAGGATGTGCCCTCTCAGGAGGTAGGCCAGGCTGAGGGGGCTTCTCAGGTAACTGTTCTTCCCTCTCTTCCCAAGATAGTTAGAACTTCTCCTACTGTTTCCAAAACTTCTTTGAGAGGTAGGCCAAGTTCAGCTTCAGTGGGGGCTTCTCCTAGCACTTCAGGTTCTGTGCCTAAGAAACATATGCTTAAAATGGCAGAAGATTTAATTTCTATGATTAGAGGCTCTATGCCCCCTCCTGATAAGAGGCCTAGGGTGGAACCTGAGTTTGAGAGTTTGGAACAGTATTCAGAGGCTTCGGAGTCTTCTGCGGAAGACTTGCAGGAGTTTCCTCCTTATTCTGATTCTGATGTGGATGATTCCACACCTACAGCTTCTCCTCCTGAGGATTTCTCATTTTCAGAGACTCTGCATTCATGAGGGAACACTTTAAATGGGAAGGCCAAGATTACTCTGATTCCAGGAAAAGGCTTAGGGAATTCTTATTTTTACCCCAACATAGGCCTTTAGCTATACCTCCTGTGTTGAATGTGGTGGAAGATGTTTTTGCAGAGGCTTCCCTGAACCCTGACTCTTTGCCTCCTGCCCCTGTTAAACCTGATAGGTACTATAGGGTGCCCGAAGCTCATAAGTATTTGTTTAAGAGTCCTAGGGCGGACCCAGAAACTGTTTCTCAGGGGCCTAAAGGTGTTAAGGCCTCTGTGGTTAAAAATCCTGTTCCCACTGATAAAGAAGCAAGGGCTTTGGATAGGTGGGGAAAGAAAGTGTATACTTCTTCCACTCTAGCCATGAGAGCGTTGAATTGTCAGTTTCACATGCTAAAATATCAAAATTATCTCCTTTCACAATTGAAATCTAAGGTGGATGCTTTGGCGGAAGGTATAGAGCGTAAAGAGTTGCTGGATTTAGTTCATGTGTCTGAACAAGTGGGTAAGCATTCTTTGCAATGTGGTTTTGATGCTGTGCAGGCCTCCTCAAGGGTGGCTGCCACTAGTTCTGTTCTTCGCAGGCATGCCTGGTTGAGGGATCAGAATTTAGCAGAGCATGTTAAGACTAGGATTTTGGATGCTCCTTTACAGTCTGATGTGTTATTTGGTTCGCCTGTGGAAGCAGTTTTAAAGAAAATGGAGGACAAAGCTAAGTCTATGCAAACTGTTAAAGATTTTTGCAGGTGCAGCCACCAAAGTTTAGTAGAAATTGGCCTACTAAGGGATGGACATATCCTGCTTTTGATTCCCAGTCTAGGGGTAGGTCTAGACGTGGTAGGGGCAGAGCTCAAGGTTCTTTTAGGCCTAGAACAGGGGGTTCGCCTGCTCAGACTTCTGGTGAGGGCAGGGGTCAGTCCTTTCGTAAACAGACCCAATGACCTGCCTTTTCAGCTGCCAGTAGATTCTCGTCTGGTAGCTCCTTTGGGAGGAAGACTGTCTCTTTTCAAAGAAAATTGGGATTTAATCACTCAAGACAGATGGGTGTTGGATATCATTCACCACGGTTACAGGTTTTATTTCCACACATTGCCCCCTTTCAAAGGCATGCCAGACGTTCCTCCTCCACAAAGGGAAGAGGCTCACAAGCAAATTTCTCTGTTACTCCAAATAGGGGCCATTCAGCCAGTCCCTATACCAGAAAGGGGCCTAGGATTTTATTCTCGCCTGTTCCTAGTACCAAAGAAGGGGAACACGTGGAGGCCAATTTTGGATTTATCTATCCTCAACACTTATCTGGACATTCCCAAGTTCAAAATGTTGACGTTACAACGGCTTTTACCTCTGCTGGGCAAAGATCATTGGATGGTAACTTTAGATCTCAAGGAAGCTTACCTTCATGTGCCTATAAGACTGTGTTGCAGGAAGTATCTGCTGAGCTGGAAATTCTCATTATCAGTTCTCTGCATTGCCCTTTGGCTTATCTACTGTGCCCAGAGTATTCACAAAGGTTCTGGCTCCAGTAATAGCTTACTTCAGGCTAAAAGGAATTCAAATCTATCCTTACTTGGACGACTGCCTGATTCTGGCTCAAGAAAAGGAAGACCTTCTACAGCATCTGGAATATGTCATAGCAGTGCTAAGATGCCTAGGGTATTCTGTGAACGAAATAAAGTCCAGTCTAGTACCCTCTCAAGACATGTGCTTTCTGGGTGTGAGACTGAATACAGCAGCCCGGATGGCCTTTTTAACCCCGGACAAACAAAAGAATCTTTCCAGTTACTTCCATCAGCTATCTCTTCAGTCCGGGCTGACTGCAAGGACAGTCCTTCAA
Organism: Protopterus annectens; assembly: GCF_019279795.1. Taxonomy (NCBI): domain Eukaryota; kingdom Metazoa; phylum Chordata; order Ceratodontiformes; family Protopteridae; genus Protopterus; species Protopterus annectens. The sequence goes on along the minus strand of NC_056733.1, from coordinate 109,694,084 downwards.
GCCTTAGGGTTCATGGCATCTTGTATTCTGGTGCTTCCCAATGCCAAACTGCATATGAGGAAGCTACAATGGTATCTCAAAAATGTATGGACACAGCACTGCCAGGATTTGGACACTGTCATTCAAATAATACCTTGCATTCAAAAGGAATTTTTGTGGTGGGCTCAGGAATGTCACCTAAACAAGGGACTCTCTGTGACCCGCCAGAGGCGAGTCAGATTCTAACGACAGATGCCTCAGACATTGCTTGGGGAGCTCATCTGAATGGAAAGTGGATACAAGACAAGTGGCCTGCCAGACTACAGCATCTACATATCAATATGAAGGAGATGTTAGCAGTCCAATTTGCATTAATGGCTTTCAAGGAGTTACTTCTTCCAGGGCAGGTGTTGATTCTAACAGACAACACAACTGTCATGTGGTACATCAACAAACAAGGGGGAACACATTCTTACCCATTGTGCAGGCAAGCAATGATTTTATGGGAGACTGCGCTCAGCTTGCAACTAACTCTTCAGGCAAGGTTTCTGCCGGGAGCACAGCACTCCTTAGCAGATGTGTTAAGCAGACAAATCATGGATCCCCACAGTGGAAACTGGATCTTCATGTATTTCAAAGGTTGACAGTGTCCTGGGGAACTCCAGACATAGATCTGTTCGCTTCTCCACTAAACCACCAGCTGCCAAAGTTTTGCACAAAGAGGTTACATCACACAGCTTGGAAAGTGGCTGCTGTTTGCCTGAGTTGGAAACACCTTCATGTGTATGCTTTCCACCTCTGCCTCTTCTTCCAAAGGTGCTTCTAAAGGTCAGACAAGACAAGCCAAGGATGATTTTAATAGCTCCAGATTGGCCTCGCAGCACTGGTACCCATTACTGAGGAGTCTAGTAAAGAAGCCTCCATGGCCTTTACCCTTGATTCCACACCTGTTGTCTCAGAGAGACGCCACCTGCTCAATGTCAAGCTTCGCTCTCTTCATCTAACAGCATGGCATATTCTGTTTTGAGAGACAGCCGGTCTCAACTTCCTCAACAAGTTTTAAATGTGATTATGGAAGCTAGAAGACCTAGTACAAGGAAAGTGTATGCAGAAAAATGGAAGAGATTTTTATTTTGGAGTGCAGCAAAGAATTTGGAGATTTCTGAGCCTAATTTGAGTGTGGCTCTTCAATATCTTACTGAGTTATTGGACAAAGGTTTGTCCTTCTCTTCCATTAAGATTCATGCTGCAGCAATTTCAGCTCACTATGATTGTGACCCACCATTGTTTTCGCATCCTTTGTTCAAGCAGTTTCTCAGAGGGGCAAAGAATATAAGACCCCCACGTAGAGCTCCTACTCCTGCTTGGGATCTCAATTTTGTGTTGGAAAAACTTACTCTACAACCTTTGAGCCTGCGGGTACTGCTGATTTCAAATATTTCTCATGGAAGACGGTAGTTTTGTTGGCTATTACTTCTGCAAGAAGGGTTTCTGAGTTGCAGGCCCTTATGGCAGTAGAGCCCTTTCTGATTTTCCATAAGGATAGGGTATCATTACGCACTAATCCTTCCTTTATGCCTAAGGTGGTTTCTAGTGTGGCTTTAAACCAAACTATTCATTTGCCTACTTTCTATGCAGATCCCCAAAATAAAGGGGAAAAGATTTTGCACACTTTAGATGTACATAGGCAGTTGCTATTATTTAAGCAGGACTAAGGATTTCAGGCAGTCTCAGCAGTTGTTTGTTTCTTTTGCTTTGAGTTCTCAGGGCAAGCCTGTGTCTAAGCAAACTATTTCTAAGTGGATTGGGTTTTGCATTTCATTTTGTTATTCCCATCATGGCAAGGAGATTCCAGCTGGGATTAGGCCTCATTCCACTAGGGCTACTGCCACTTCAACAGCATTTCTAAGGGGTGGCAACTAAGGATATTTTGGAGGCAGCTACTTGGAGTTCAGTGCATACTTTCTCTAAGCATTACCACCTTCCTCTCTACTCTAAATCTAGGGCTGGTTTTGCCACAGCTATCTTGCAAGGCATGTTGACAGCTCCTGCTTCCTTATGATTTGCCAGCCTCCCTTACCTCTGCTTTGGGATTCTACCCAATGGTTAGGACTGCAGCAATGTGGAATGAAGAACATAGTACAGTTTTGTACCTACCATAAATGTAGATGTTCGAGGATCCACATTGCTGCAGTCCAATTTACCCTCCCGCCTTCCCCTCTGTGTTTAGGGGTGGTGGTGTGAGTTGCTATATATTATTGTACATGTGTATATATATATATTGTATATAAGTTTGGTGCAGGGTTTTTTTTTGGTGTTTTGGATTGGGCCTTGTCTTTTTAGGGTCTTCTGACATCTGGGGCAAGAAAAGACTGAGGATATGACGTCGGTCATGCGCATTAGTACCCTGACGTCAGTCTAATGCACCTTGACCGACGTCAGCCATATACTTTGGTATTCGGGCCGACTGGACAGCGGACTACCCAATGGTTAGGACTGCAGCAATGTGGATCCTCGAACATCTACATTTATGGTAGGTACAAAACTGTACTTTTTTTTGGTACACCTGCCCAGCAGGTAATGAAGAAAATGGAAGAAAAGGCAAAATCTGTACAAACGGTGAAAGATTTCTTACAGGTTCAGCCCCCAAGGTTTAGCAGGAACTGGCCTGCCAAAAATTGGTCCTTTCCTGACTCCACAAGATCCCAATGGGGCAGGAATAGACGTTCCAGAGGCAGAAATCAATCCAGAGGGGGTGCCTACAGAGGACGACAGTGGCAAGGTAATAACAGAGGCACAGACACAGCCACTACCACTGCAACAGGACAATCACAATGACTTGACTCTAACTCCGCCTACCAGGGAACAAATAGCAGCACCATTAGGCGGAAAATTAGCCTTATTTTCAAAAATTGGCACTATGTCACAAAAGACAAGTGGATTTTGCAAACCATAGACCAAGGTTACCGGTTCCACTTCCACACTTTACCAGTCAAGAGGAATGCCAAACCTGCCTCCAAATCAAAAAATAGAAGCTCTACAGCAGATAATGCAATTAACAAAGATGAGAGCTGTGGAAAGAGTACCAATAACAGAACAAGGCAAAGGATTCTACTCCAGACTATTCTTAGTTCCAAGAAAAGAAAAACTTGGAGACCTATTCTCGACCTGTCCATCTTAAACACATACATCATTGCCCCAAAATTCAAAATGCTGACCCTACAGCAACTTCTTCCCATGCTGGGCAAGGAGTGTTGGCTGGTAACTCTAGATCTCAAGGAGGCATACCTGCACGTCCCCATTCGACCAAATTGCAGAAGATACCTCAGATTTCTTGCAGGATCAGAGCATTATCAATTCTCAGCATTGCCCTTTGGCTTATCTACTGCGCCCAGAGTATTCACAAAATGCCTGGCATCAGTAATCGCCCACTGCAGACTACAGGGAATCCAAATTTATCCATACCTGGACGACTGCCTGCTACAAGCAGACAACAAAAGCAAGCTGACAACAGATTTGCAAAGGGTCATTTACTTGCTACAAGCCCTGGGATACACAGTCAATTTTCAAAAGTGAAGACTGATACCATCCCAAACAAGGACATTCTTGGGCGCGGAATTGGACACAGTAAAACAAATGGCATTCCTAACTGCAGAAAAACAAAAATAACTCCCTCTTTACTTCTTGGCACTAACAAAACAGAACAAGCTAACAGCAAGAAAGGTTCTGCAGGCCTTGGGCTTCATGGCATCATCATAATCTTGGTCCCACATGCCAGACTGCATATGAGAAAACTACAGTGGTACCTAAAGAATTTATGGTCCCAACACAGGCACAGCCTAGAAGCAGAAATACCACTAATCCCATGCCTAAAACAGGAGTTCCTATGGTGGGCTCAAGCATGCCAGACAAATCCAGGCCTACCCTTTCACAACCTTCGAGCAAGCCAAACCATCACAACAGACGCCTCAGACCTAGGATGGGGGGCTCACATGCTGGACAAATGTGTACAGGGATTGTGGACTCAGGACCAGCTACACCTGCACATCAACCAAAAAGAAATGCTGGCAGTAAAACTGGCAATCCAAAAATTCAGCCCATTTCTCAAAGAAGGCCATTTGATGATAAGGACAGACAACACCACAGTCATGTGGTACATCAACAAACAGGGAGGCACTCATTCATGCCCCCTATGCAGAATGACTTTGGACCTTTGGAACCTGGCACTCAGCTACAACATCCAGTTACAGGCAATGTTTGTACCGGAAAGGAGAACACTCTAGCAGACATATTAAGCAGAACCACCTCGGATGCTCACGAATGGATGCTACACCGGACATCTTCAAGACCATCACAAAGAAATGGGGAATGCCACAGATAGATCTATTCGCTTCCCCTCTCAATCACCAGCTCAAAAAATTCTGCACAAGGACATTCCACCCGCTTGCATGGAAGGTGGATTCGCTCTCCTTCAGCTGGAAAGGTCTGACAGCATATGCATTCCCACCTCTTCCCTTGATACACAAGGTATTACTAAAAATCAAGGAGGAACGTCCAAGGATAATCCTGATAGCTCCGAACTGGCCAAGACAACACTGGTACCCATTGCTGAGGAGCATGTCTCGGGACAAAATGTGGGAAATACCCCTGATGCATTTGATGTTAACTCAGAACAACTACAGCATCATGCATCCAAACCTAAAAACCTTGCAACTGACTGCATGGAACATCACATAGCAGCAACTAATCCAGATCTTTCCCAAAGGGTTAAAGACATTATCCTTGAAGCCCGCAGACCTTCAACAAGAAGAAACTATGCAGGAAAATGGAAAAGGTTTGTCATTTGGAGTACTGAAAGAGGAAAAGACGTGTCGAATATAGATATTGCTAACATTCTGGAGTATTTGGCAGAGCTTCTACATACAGGCCTGTCCTATTCCTCCATCAAGATACATGCATCAGCTATTTCAGCAGAATACAGCTTTGATCCACCGGTCTTTTCACATCCTCTACTCAGGCAGTTCCTCAGAGGGATCAAGAATGTAAAACCTCCTAGGAAAACCACCACTGCCAGCTTGGGACTTGAACTTTGTGCTAGAAAAGTTGACACTCCCGCCTTTTGAACCAGCAGCAACAGCAGACCTACAGCATCTATCATGGAAAACTGCTTTCCTACTGGCAATAACCTCAGCAAGGAGGGTTTCTGAACTTCAGGCCCTAATGGCAGTACAACCCTTCCTAATCTTCCACCAAGATAGTGTCCATGAGAACTAATCCTACTTTTATGCCTAAGGTGGTATCCAGAGTGTCTTTAAACCAGGCAATCCACCTACCTACCTTCTTCCCCAACCCACAAAACAGAGGGGAAAGAATGCTGCATACCTTGGATGTACATAGACAGCTACGCTACTACCTGGACAGAACCAAAAGTAACAGAAAAACTGACCAGCTTTTTGTAGCCTATGCAACAGGAAGAGAAGGAAAAGCAATTTCCAAACAGACAATCTCAAAATGGATAGGAAATTGCATACGATTCTGTTACTCCTTCCATGGAAAACCAATTCCACAGAACATAAGACCTCATTCCACAAGGGCAACAGCCACTACCACAGCCTTCTTACGAGGAGTGGCAACCAAGGACATTATTGAGGCGGCTACTTGGACCTCCGTGCATACATTTGCCAAGCATTATAATTTACCTCTGTATTCCAGATCCCGAGCAGGGTTTGCCACTGCTGTACTGCAAGGGATCCTTACCACACCATAATTTCTTCATCCTCCTCCCCTAGTTGGCTATGGTATTCTACCCAGTTGTTATGACTGCAGATGCATCCATGAAGGACATAGTACAGTTTTGTACCTACCATAAATGTAGATGTCCGAACTGGATAGCATCTGCAGTCAGGATTACCCTCCCTCCTTCCCCTCTGTGGTACTCCTAGGGTATTTTCCCCCCCTAATAGCTGGCTGGTGGGGGGAGTCTCTTTTATGGTGTATTTGTTTGTATATATGTACATACATGCTTATTTCTTGTGTTTACCTTCTATCTTTTTGGAAACATTGGCATTTATCCAAAATTTAGCCTTCCAAGAGGGCAACTGGCATCTGGGGCAAGAAACACTGAGGAAAATGGCGTCGGCTGATGCCTTTATACCCGAAGACCAGCAGAGATGACGTTGGGGGAAGTGCGACATCAGCCGAAGCCGGACCCAGACTTTGGAATCCGGCCGACCGAAGGGCTGCCTGACGACAGGACAACCCAGTTGTTATGACTGCAGATGCTATTCAGTTCGGACATCTACATTTATGGTAGGGACAAAACTGTACTTTTTTTTACCTTTGACATGTAGTTGTACAGTTTGTCTTGGGGGCAGGGCTTGGTTATCATCTCAAAACCACTTTTCTGGGTTATTATAAGGTTTTTACGGACTCCTGCAGGCTCCGCCTGCCTGTTTGAGGTTTCTTTCTCAGCTGGATCAATAGAGAAGTTATTGGACTCCTTGAGCCTTCATTACTCCATCCGCAAAAAGAAGGAGGTTGTTGGGGAGAGTTTGTGTTAGGCTTGCTCCTTCTATGCCTCAGCCACTGATGGTTGAGAATGCTGTGGCCAGAATTGGTTCTTTGTATGGCAGATTGTTTTTCCATGGTGTAGCACCTACAGCATCTAAGGACTGGGGCTAGACACATCTCTGTGTCTGTAGGGATGCTCTCTGTGGCCAAGAGAGAATCACTCTCGTCTGTCTCGGGGGCGGGGTGGGATAAAGGTCCACCGCATAGCTGGGAAGGGGATCCTGAGACTTGGGATAATGCGTCTGCCTTGGGTCCGTCTTTTTCCTGGGAGTATCCCAGGAAAAGAAAACAAAAGATTAAAAAATGGCATCTCGTATATCTGTTTCTGTGGGCAAGGATGATTTGCTAGGGAAACTAATCTGTTCAGAAAAGAAAAGGAGTGTCCTGTCTTTCTGATTCTGATTTTTGGTCAGAAGAGCAGGCATTGGAGGGAAAATGTGTTTCAGGGTTTTCTTTGTAAGCTGAAGATTCTGAGGAAAGCATCGTTTTAGATTTCCCTCCAGAAGACCTGTCTGTTTCTGAGATGAAAGAGGCATTTTATCGGAGGTAAAATGAATTTCCTACTTTCCAGCAGAAATATTATGATTCACTTCCATTGGATATTCCACAACCTGCAGCCCCACTTGTTTTATATGCTTTTGAATATGATTTTGTGGCAGCTTGTAGTTTATCTGCCGGTCAGCCTGCAATTCTAGAAAGTCTTACAGGTTATACAGTGTACCCCAGACTTACAGATGTCTGATGTTCATCATGTTTCACTGTTGCAGTCATTACTCTTGGTTTATCCTGCTGGCAGGCTACCCTCAGTCGGACAGAATTCCAAAGTCTAGGTCCGGCGTCGGTTGCTGTCGCCTCTTCCCCAACATCAGTGCGCCAGGGGTATAAAAGATGCAGCCAACACCATTTGCTTTAGTCTTTCTTGCCACGCGGTGCACAAAGCAAAAGCAGTTCGCAAGTGCCGGTCGGCCGACTACTGAGATTTTCAAATCCGAATTTCAGAACCGAATTCTTCATTAAAGCTAAGTACCCCATTGGGGAAACTTTTTTCTTGCTCCAGACCGATGTCAGAAAAAGATAACAATTGTATTTCTTGTGGGAGGTAAATACCTCATAAGGATTTTCTCTTACTGTATTCCTTGCCTAGGCCCTGATCACAACGTTGCTAGCTGTCTGTTTTGTGCTAGACTTAACCAACGCCCTATTAAGCGTCTGTTCGATTTTGCATTTCATTACTTTGGCTGAAGATTTAATTATATAATGCCATCGAACAGCCGACAACCGCAGTTTACAAAAAACGCAAGGACAAGGAAAAGGATAGGCATCCGAGGTACAAAACCAACTACGAGGTCTCTGCTAGGCCAGTCGCCGGTTCTCAGTGAGGCGCTTTCGCAGCCCCTGGCACCCGCTACTTCAGAGCCACAGGCCACTTCCGACTCCCACGTGGAGCCGACTGGGCCTCTGGATACTCAAGATATTGGATACTCTGAAATCATTCCCCCAGATGGGTCCGGAACCGCTGAGCAGGCATCTGCTTCTGAGGGTGTATACAGACCTACTCAACTATATATTAAGCCTTCTTCAGCTTCAAAGACTAAAGCAGCTCTAAAGACAAAGAAACAAGTACAGCATTCTCCTAGACTTCCATGCCTAAAAAACAGATGCCCAAAATGGCTGAAGACCTAATAACTTTGTTCAGGGGCTCCCATCCCCATCTTGATAAGAGGCCTAGGCAAGAGACAGAGTATGATTCCTCTGATCAGGTTTCTATTTCCCTGATTCCTCTTCTGAACAGGATTATTCCATGCTTCCCTATGAGGATTCTGATGCTGAAGAATCCATTCCTTCAGCCTCTCCTCCTGAGGATTATTCATTTGGGGAAACCCTGCATACCATGAAGGAGCATTTACACTGGGAGAGCCAAGATTATTCTGATTCTAAGAAAAGGCTCATGGACTTTCTGCTACTTCCTCAGCACAGACCCCTTGCTATTCCACCTGTTCTAGACATTATAGATGATGTATTTTCAGAGTCCGGCCTGTCCCCTGACTCCCCTGCACCTGCTAAGCCAGACGGATATTACAGGGTCCCGGATTCTCATAAATTCCTTTATAAAAACCCCGCTGCTGACCCAGAAACTGTATCACAGGGTCCCAAAGGGGTTGAGGCTTCCACTGCAAAAAACCCTGTCCCCTCTGATAAGGATTCTAGGGCTCTATACAGATGGGGGAAAAAAGTCTACACTTCTGCTACCTTGGCTGTATGGGCTTTAAATTGTCAGTTTCATATGCTTAAATATCAGCAATATTTAATGTCTCTGCTTAAACAGAAATTGTTGACAAATACTGAATGTTCAGAGAACAAGGAATTGCAGGATTTATTGCATGTAGCTGAACAAGTGGGAAAGCATACTTTGTAATGTGGTTATGATTCACGGGAGGCCTCTTACAGGGCCTCTGTTACAGGTTCTGTTATTAGAAGGCATGATTGGTTAAAGGAACTGAATCTGCCTGATCATGTTAAAGCAAAATTATTAGTTGCACCGTTACAGCATGATACTTTGTTTGGTACTAAAGCAGAAGAGGTGTTGAAAAAAATGGAGGATAAAGCAAAATCCATGCAGACAGTCAAGGATTTCTTACAGGTATAGCCACCCAGGTTTAGCAGGAACTGGCCTTCTAAAAATTGGTCCTTTCCAGTGTCAGACAGACCACAAAGAGGCAGATCTCAGCCCCAAGGCTCATACAAGCCTAAACAGTGGGGTGCTCCTACCTCCAAAAGTGGAGAAGACAAAACACAACCTTACAGGAAACAGTCCCAATGACTTTCCTCTACCAGATCCAAGCACTTTTCTTTTGGCAGCCCCCTTAGGGGGAAAACTAAAACTTTTTTCATCAAATTGGCAAATGGTTACCCAAGACAAATGGGTCCTGAACATAGTGTCCCAAGGCTACAGGTTCCATTTTTACGCTATATCAAGGTCAAAAGGTATGCCAGATCTGCCACACAATTAATGGGCAGAGGCACAAAAACAAATTATAGCCCTCATGGATATGAGGGCCATTCAGCAAGTACCACAACAAGAGCAGGGGCAAGGATTTTACTCCAGACTTTTCCTAGTATCCAGAAAGGACAATACCTGGAGACCAATACTGGGCCGGTCTATACTAAATACGTTTCTGGAAGTTCCAAAATTCAAGATGTTGACTCTACAGCAGCTACTCCCCATGCTGGGCAAGAAGGCTTGGCTCGTAACTTTGGACCTAAAAGAGGCATACCTGCATGTCCCAATCAGACAATCCTGCAGAAGATACCTCCGATTCATAGCTGGCTCAATGCATTACCAATTCTCTGCACTGGCCTTTGGCTTATCTACTGCGCCCAGGGTCTTCACAAAATGCCTGGCACCAGTAATTGCGTTTTGCAGACAGAGGAATTCAAATGTATCCCTACTTGGACGACTGCCTAATTCAAGCAGAGAACAAAGACATTCATCTAAAGCATCTGGCGTTTGTAAAAAGATTACTAATTGGCCTAGGGTACACAGTAAACGAAAAGAAATCAAAACTAGTGCCCTTCTTACTTCAAGGATTTGGCAACAAAAGAAACACTCATCTGCAAAGAAAATCCTGCAGGCCTTGGGTTTCATAGCATCCTGCATTCTACTAATTCCATGCGCCAGACTGCATATGAGGAAACTACACTGGTATCTAAAAAGTGTTTGGACTCAGCATTGCCACAGCCTGGAGACCGTCATTGCACTCATTCCCTGCCTGCAACAGGAGTTTCGATGGTGGACAGACGCCTGTCACCACAACAAGGGTCTGCCATTCAGTTTACCCACAGCTAGACAGACACTGACAACGGATGCATCAGATTATGCGTGGGGGGCCCATATGGCAGGAAAATGTATTCAGGGCACATGGCCTGCAAACCAGATGCATCTTCACATCAATCAAAAAGAGATGCTAGCTGTTCAAAATGCCCTGACAGCTTTCAAGGACCTGCTTCATCCAGGACAGTTACTGATAAAGACAGTCATTACTACGGTCATGTGGTACATAAACAAACAGGGAGGTACACATTCCTATCCCCTCTGCAGACAAGCAATGGCCTTATGGGATACAGCATTGGCTTTTCAAGTTCACTTGCAAGCACAATTCCTGCCAGGAAAAACAAATACTCTGGCAGACAAACTAAGCAAAAACCTCATGGATCCCCACGAATGGAAACTGGATCCACAAGTCTTCAGCATATTAACAAGGAAATGGGGATGCCCAGACATAGATCTATTTGCCTCCTCTTACAGCTGCCAATTGCAAAGATTTTGCACAAGGATCTATCACAAGCAAGCCTGGAAAGTGGACGCCCTGTCCTTCAGCTGGAAAAATCTGACAGTTTATGCCTTTCCTCCACTGCCTCTCTTTCCCATGGTACTCCTAAAGGTCAGACAAGAGAAGCCAAAAATGATACTGATTGCACCAGACTGGCCACGCCAGCACTGGTACCCAATCCTAAAGAGCTTGTCTCAAGGTCCAGCATGGATATTGCCTCAAACTTCTCACTTGCTGACCCAACAAAACAATCAGATCCTGCACAGCCAACTCAGGACCTTAAATCTGGCAGCATGGCGGATAATGTAGCCATTCAGAACACTCCTCTTTCAAAAGCTGTTATGGATGTTATCTTTGAGGCCAGGAGGCCCAGTACCAGAAAATCTTATGGAGAAAAATTTAAGAGATTCTGTGCTTGGAACCAGGAACAAGGCATTGACACGTGTGTACCAAATATCCCTCAGATTTTACAATACCTAACTGAGATGCTGAACAAAGGCCTTTCATTCTCATCAATTAAGATTCATGCCTCTGCCATTTCAGCCAATTACAATACGGAACCACCTATCTTTTCTCATCCTTTAATAAGGCAGTACCCCAGAGGGGCCAAAAACATTAGGCCTCCAAGGAGAGCACCAGTTCCTGCCTGAGACCTCAATTATGTTTTGGAAAAACTCACACTGCCTCCTTTCGAGCCAGCATCAACAGCAGATATAAAATTCTTATCCTGGAAAACAGCTCTTCTCCTAGCAATAACCTCTGCAAGGCGAGTCTCAGAGTTACAAGCACTCATGGCTTTGGAACCTTTTACCATTTTTCATCCAGACAGGGTTTCTCTGAGGACAAACCCTACATTTATGCCTAAGGTGGTGTCCACTGTGGCCCTCAACCAAAACCATTCACTTGCCTACCTTTTATCTAAATCCACAGAACAAGGGTGAGAAAATGCTGAATTCTTTGCACATGCACAGGCAGTTACACTTCTACTTGGACAGAACTAAAGCTTTCAGAAAGACTGAGCAACTTTTAGTGTCATATGCTGCAGGATCACAAGGAAAGGCTATCTCTATTTCTAAATGGATAGGCCTTTGCATCCATTTCTGCTATTTTCAGCATGGCAAAGCAGTGCCTAAGGGCATTAGGCCTCATTCCACCAGAGCAGCAGCCACCTCAGTAGCCTACCTCAGAGGAGTACCAATCAAAGGTATCTTAGAGGCTGCAACTTTGAGTTCAGTGCACACTTTCACAAAGCACTACCACTTACCTCTTTACTCTAAGTCCAGAGCAGGCTTTGCCAGTGCAGTTCTGCAGGGCCTCATAGCCTCTCCTAATCCTATTTAGCCCAGCCACCCATCCTCAGCTTTGGGATTCAACCCAAGAGTAATGACTGCAACAGTGAAACACTATGAACATAGTACAGTTGTGTACCTACCATAAATGTAGATGTTGGAGTGTATTCACTGTTGCAGTCCAGGTAACCCTCCCACCATCCCCCTTTTCTTTGCTGGGACTTATCTGCATTTCTCTATCCTATACAACCTATTTGGTGTATTTGCTTGTAGATGAAGGAAATGTTATTTTTGTGCATACATTTTTATTGGCATATTTTTCAGCCTTCCAGTTTGGGGGCACCTGACATATGGGGCAAAAAAAACTGAAGAAAATGGCGTTGGCTGCATCTTTTAAACCCCTGGCGCACTGACGTCAGGGTAGAGGCGACAGCAACCGACGCCGGACCTAGACTTTGGAATTCTGGCCGACCTGAGGGTAGCCAGACAGCAGGATAACCAAAGAGTAATGACTGCAACAGTGAATACACTCGAACATCTACATTTATGGTAGGTACACAACTGTACTTTTTCTAACACTAAAGCACATCATTGAATAATTTCCTTATCTCAAACTGATTCTGCTAAACAGATTGGTCATGCCAACCATGCGCACTCTCAAGAATGGGAAAATGTTGTTATCAGATTTGGGAAGAAGGTGCATTATTCTGCCCTTTAACATTTAGAATTGAACTGACAGACTCTCATGTTAGTGTTTACTTCTGTCTTTTGAAAACCTGAAAAAAAAAAAAAAAAAAACTTTTAACCTTCCCGTTTCTAAGGTAAAAAAATTGTTTAAATGATGCACTTTTATGTGATTCATATTCAGTTAAACATTCCTTAAAATGTTCATGTGGTGCTGCTGACAACATCTCCAGTGCTGCTGCTTCTTGGTCAGTCATGAGATGATCTGCTTAGTTATAGTCTCAAAATTAACCAGAAGATGTTAATTTAAAGTTGAGAGTTCAAATTTTCTCCTGGGCAAAGAGGTCCTGTTTGGCTCTTCTGCAGGTCAGGTTTGAGATTTGATAAGAGGGGAAAACTAATTCAGGGGGTGAAACAAATCTTCTAATCTCTGTCTCTTTAAAGCGGATAACATTTATTGCCACATCTCCCTTTTTCAAAATGCAGTTTAAGCGGCATGGCAAAAAATAAACAGGATTTAAAAAAAAAAAAAAAAAAAAAAAAACAATGACAAGGAAGCTCCATAAAGAGAGAGAAGGCCTCTCAAAAAAAAATCATGTCAGTTTAAAAGGTCAGAATGACCATTTGCCTCTTCAGCACCCCCCCCCCCCCGACAATATCTCGATTTCTTTGAGTCTGCATATTCCTCTGTGGCACCAGATTGTCAGGCAAAGTGGGTTCTGAAAGTCCTTCATTAGGGATACTACTGGCAGTGAGAATCCCCACCTCCTTTTCAAGGGATTCATCCTTGTCAAATAAACCAGATATCCCCATTTCCTCTGTTTGTGCAGCAGTTATCTCAGGATGTCACAGAACCAATATCTGCCTGCTAGATGGGCAGAGGGTTTTAGTCTAGGATTTTTCTGGTGCCAAGGAAAGAATGAACTTAAGACCAGTTCTAGATGTCTTCTTTCTTAATCTTATTGTAAATGTACCAAAGGTCAAAATGTTATCTTTGCATATCCTGGTACCTGATGTTCTTCGTGATGTCCTTCAAGGATGCATCTGCAGTCATAACATATGGGTTGTCCTGCCTCAGGCAGCCCTTCGGTTGGCCGGATTCCAAAGTCTGGGTCTGTCCTCGGCTGATGTCGCACTTTCCCCGACGTCATAGCTTCTGGGGTATAAAGGCATCAGCCGACGCCATTTTCCCCAGTCTTTCTTGCCGCGCGGTGCCCGAAGTAGAAGCTGTTCGCAAGTGCCGGTCGGTCAGATCCAGAGATTTCAGCTACCGAAGACTTCGTAAAAAGCTAAGTACCCCGTTGGGGACTCTTTCTTGCCTCAGCCGATGTCAGACCAAGTAAATAATTGTTTAACTTGTGGGAAACAAATACCTCATAAGGATTTCCATTCTTACTGCCTTCCTTGCTTAGGCCCAGACCACGACGTATCAGCTTGTTTAGCCTGTGCCTCCTTCAACTGACGGACTCTTAGATGTCGGTCGGAGTTTGCAGAAGAATTTTTCGGATCCGCTTTTGCATATAAAATGCCGTCGGAGACTCCGACTACGCATTTGGCCAAAAAACGCAGGGAAAAGGACAGACACTCGCGGCCCGCGGTTTCGGCTGAAACCACGGCTAGGCCTACCGCGAGTGTCTCGGTTTTGGCTGATACCGAGCCCTCTGTTCTTTCTACGACAGAAACCATGCTTCCGACAACTGAGGCCAGAGAGGCCCCGGCTGAGTCGGCTTCAGAAATCCCTACCGAAGCTAGCGCTCAAGATTTGTCCGATACCATTCCATTGGACATTTCTACACCTGCACGTGGGGCAGCTAGGCCCCCAGCTTCTATGTCTATTAAGGTCTTCTCCAGGGCTAAAGCTGCCAAACTTACAAAAGCTTTACCTGCCAAATCTACTTCTCAGAGGCCTTCCTCAAGTTCTCAGATTCTCAGTCTTGCTGAGGACCTTATATCCCTGATTAGGGGTTCCCAACCTCACCCAGACAGGGCCTCCCAACCTCCACCAGACAAAAGGCCTAGGACTGAACCCGCTGAACCTCTCTCCTCTGATTACTCCACGGATGGATCTGATTTGTCAGACCATCAGGAAGGGGCCTATTCTCCTTATGAGGATTCAGATGCTGAAGATTCTATTCCTTCGGCCTCCCCTCCTGAAGAATTTTCCTTTGGGAAGACCTTGCACTCTGAGGGAACACTTTCAATGGCAGGGTCAGGATTTTTCTGATTCTAGAAAAAGACTAAGGACTTTTTTACATTTGCCCCAGCATAGGCCGTTAGCCATACCACCAGTGCTAACTGTAATTGATGATGTGTATAATGAAATGTTATCTTTGCATATCCTGGTACCTGATGTTCTTCGTGTTTCACTGTTGCAGTCATCACATTTGGGTTATCTACCTGCAGGTAGCCCTCAGCCAGCCTGAATACCAGAGTCTTGGATTCCTGCATCGGATGCTTTCTCTTCCTGACATCAGGTCGTCAGGGGTATAAAACATGCAGCAGACTCCATTACATCAGTCTTTCTTGCCATGCGGTGCCCAGAGCAGAAGCAGTTTGCAAGTGCCGGTCAACCAACTCCTGAAATTTTCGTTTTCGAGTTTCAGAACTGAAGTCTTCAAAAAAAGCTAAGTACCCCATTGGGGATCTTTTTTCTTGCTCCACCCGATGTCAGTAAAAGTTAACAATTGTCTTACCTGTGGAAAGCAAATACCTCATAAAGATTTTCATTCGTACTGCATTCCCTGCTTAGGCCCAGACCACAACGTCCCTCGCTGTCGGTTTTGTGCCTTGTTCAACCCCCAAACTATTCGTCATCGGGCTATCTTTGCAGCAAATTATTTTGCTACTCGGTATCAGAACTCCGAAATGGTTTCGTTAAGCCATCCGACTACTGATCTTCTGAAAAAAAAAAAACGTAAATATAAAGACAGAGACAGACCGCATAGGTCCAAAACTGCCGACGCTTCCGTTAAGCTAGTCGCCAGTCCGCCGGTACTCGGTGAGGCGCTTTCGCAGCCCCTAATACCTGCTACTTCAGATTTGCAGGCCTCTACTGAGACCCATTCGGAGTCCGGTATGCAGCGAGATGCTTCTTCGACTATGGAACTTGCGGATGTCTCTGCCTTGGATGGGTCCGGAGCCACTGTGCAGGCACCGGCTTCTGAGGGTGTATTCAGGCCTACAGACTTGCATTTTAAACAGACGCCATCTTCTTCATCCAGGCCTAAAACTCGCACCATGCCTAGAAAACCAACATCCAAACCGCATGCTCAGGCCCATATGCCTAAAAAACAAATGCTTAGAATGGCAGAAGACCTTGTTACCTTAATTAGGGGAAGCCAGCCTTCCCCCTCTAAGAGACCTAGAAATGATTTTCCTTCTGATTCTTCTGATCAGGAATCTGATATTTCTTTCCTTCTGATTACCAGGATTTGCCCTTATCTACCTATGAGGATTCTGATGCAGAGGATTTCATTCCCTCTGGTTCCTCTCCAGAAGATTTTTCTTTTGGTGAAACCTTGCACACTCTTATGGAGCATTTCCGCTGGGAAAGCCAGGATTACTCTGACTCCAAAAAGAGGCTTAGGGAGTTCTTACTCCTTCCTCAACACAGGCCTTCAGCTATCCCTCCTGTTCTGGACATTGTAGATGATGCTTTCTTGGAATCTAGCCTTTCCCCAGACTCCAGCTCCCAGAAAACCTGACCGGTATTACAGAGTACCTGACTCTCACAAGTTTCTCTTCAAGAATCCTACTGCAGATCCAGAGACCATTTCCCAAGGACCAAAAGGCATTATGGCTACTGCTGCCAAAAATCCTACCCTTCTGATAGAGATTCTAGCGCCTTAGACAGATGGGGTAAGAAGGTATACACTTCTGCTGCTTTGGCCATTAGGGCTTCCAGTTTCATATGTTAAAGTCATCGTCTTCTCTTTCGGCTGTTCCCGTTAGGGGTCGCCACAGCAGATCATCTGTTTTCATTTCTTCCTGTCCTCTGCATATTGCTCAGTCACACCAACCGCCTGCATGTCCTCTGTCACCACGTCCATAAACCTTATCTTAGGCCATCCTCTTTTCCTCTTACCTGGCAGCTCCATCCTTAACACCTTTTTCCCAATATACCCATCATCCCTCCTCAGCACATGTCCAAACCAACGCAATCTCACCTCTCTGACTGTCTGCAAACCGTCCAACCTGAGGTGACCCTCTAATATACTGATGCCTAATCCTGTCCATCCTCGTCACACCCAGTGCAAATCTTAACATCTTTAACTCTGCCACTTCCAGCTCTGACTCCTGGCTTTTTGTCAATGCCACCATCTCCAACCCATACAACATAGCTGGTCTCACCACCTTCTTGTAGACCTTCCCTTTCACTCTTACAGGTACCCGTCTGTCACAGATCACTCCTGACACTCTTCCCCACCCATTCCACCCTCCCTGTACTCTCTTCTTCACCTCTCTTCCACACTCACCATTACTCTGAACTGTTGATCCCAAGTACTTAAACTCATCCACCTTCGCCAACTCTATTCCCCGCATCCTCACCATTCCTGCATCTTCCCTCTCATTCACACACACATATTCTGTCTTGGTCCTGCTGACCTTCATTCCTCTCATCTCCTAGAGCATATCTCCACCTCTTCAGGGTCTCCTCAACCTGATCCCTACTCTTACTACAGATCACAATGTCATCTGCAAACAAATACCAGCAGCATATTATGGGACTACTTAAACAGAAAATTATGTTGATTCCTGACTGTGCTGAACACAAAGAATTACAGGATTTAATGCATTCTGCAGAACAAGTTGGTAAACATACTTAGCAATGTTGTTTTGACTCTTTAGAAGCATCTTGCAGGGCTGCTGTCACTGGGTCTGTACTTAGAAGGCATGCTTGGCTTAAGGAGCATAACTTGCCAGATCGTGTTGAAGCTAAATTACTGGATGCTCCCTTAAACCAAGAGTGCCTTTTTGGTAACAAAGCAGCAGAAGTCCTCAAAAGGTTGGAGGAAAAAGCTAAATCTATGCAAACTGTTAAAGATTTCCTACAAGTACAGCCTCTCAGATTTAGTAGACATTGGCCTTCAAAGAAGTGGTCCTTTCCAGTCTCTTCCACACCCTCTCAGTTTAAACCCAGGAACAGCAGACCACCTAGGTTACAGTCTCAGACTGCACACAGGTCTAAGCAGTGGTGGGCTCACACTTCCAAAGCAGGGAGCAGTAAACCACCCCCCCTACGGAAAAATGGCACAATGACTTAACCTTAACCCTCCCAAGTCCTGCTCAATTGCCTGCTCCCTTAGCAGGAAAGCTCGCCCTGCATGCAAAAAAACTGGGAACTCATTACCCGGGACAAATGGGTTTTGAATATAGTTTCCCAAGCATACAGATTCCACTTCCATTCCCTACCAACCCCAAACGGTTGACCAGACCTACCCCCAAATCAGTGGGCGGAGGCCCAACAGCAGGTTCTTTCTCTTCTAAGTGTCAGGGCTATTCAACCTGTCCCAGGAAAACCAAGGGGACAAGGTTTTTATTAAAGACTTTTCCTGGTACCTAGAAAAGACAGCTCCTGGTGTCCTATCCTGGACCTCTCTATTCTAAACACCTTTCTGGTAATCCCAAAATTCAAAATGCTAACACTTCAACAGCTTCTTCCTATGCTAGACAAAATTGCCTGGTTGGCAACCTTAGACTTAAAGGAAGCTTACCTGCACATCCCAATAAGGGAATCTTGCAGGAAATTTCTACGCTTCAGGGTAGGCTCCATGCACTATCAGTTCTCTGCACTTCCCTTTGACTTATTTACTGCACCCAGGCTATTCACAAAGTGTCTAGCTCCAGCCATTGCATTCTGCAGGCAGAGAACTATTCAGCTATACCCATACTTGGACTGTTGTCTGATTCAGGCAGAAAGCCAGGACTTGCAATTACAACATCTGGCATTTGTAAAGAAACTTCTAACCTCTCTGGGGTACACCATAAACAAAAAGAAGTCTCACCTAGTACCCTGCCAACAGATTGTATTCCTGGGAGCAAGCTTGAACACAACTTCCCAGATGGTTTTCCTCACTCCGGAGAAAAGTTAATTTGACAACCTGCTTCAAACTATTGGCCACAAAACCCCAGCTATATCTGCAAGGACAATTCTGCAAGCCATGGGGTTCATGGCCTCTTGCATTCTACTAATTCCATATGCAAGACTGCATATGATGAAACTACAATGACAATGGTATCTAAAAGGCCTATGGTGTCAACATCCTCAGGACCTGGAATCAATGATTCCTATCATTCCTTGTATATAGACAGAGTTCCTTTGGTGGGCAGAGGTCTGCTACCACAACAAGGAGCTCCCTTTCACTCTAACCCTAACAGACCCATCAGACTGTGCATGGGGGGCTCACTTGGCAGGGCAGTGCATTCAGGGCAAATGGAACTCGAGACAGATGCACCTGCATATCAATCAAAAAGAAATGTTAGCTATACAGAATTCCCTGACCGCCTTCAAAGACAGCATTCTTCCAGGACAACTATTGGAGAAGACAGACAACACCACAGTTATGTGGTACATAAACAAGCAGGGGAAAACCCACTCGTACCATCTCTGCAGACTAGCCACGGCTCTGTGGAACACTGCCTTGAGCTACCAAGTGCACCTACAAGTTCAGTTCCTGCCAGGCAAGCTAAATTCACTGGCAGGCGACTTAAGCAGAAGTCTCATGGACCCACACGAATGGAAACTGGAACCAAAAATATTCATCCTCTTGAGGAACAAATGGAGGACTCCAGAGGAAGACCTGTTTGCCTCCCCTCAGAACTACCTATTTGACAAATTCTGCACAAGGACTCCCCACAGTCAAGCTTGGAAAGTGGATGCCCTGTCCTTTACCTGGGAAAGCCTCTCTGTGTATGCCTTTTCCCCCCTCTGCCTCTCCTCTCGAAGGTTCTGCTAAACATCAAACAGAACAAGCCAAAGACAATACTAATTGCACCAGACTGGCCACGCCAGCACTGGTACCACCTCTTGTGCAGTATGACACTGCTGGAACCATGGCACTGCCTCAGACCCCTTCCCTGCTGTTCCAGCAGGCGGGCCAGATTCTGCACCCTCCGCTTCAAACCATGAACCTTGCAGCCTGGCTAATTCCTTGAGCTCCCAATAGCATCCCTCAATAAGCAGGTGCTAGATGTCATTCTGGAGGCAAGGAGGCCTAGTACTAGAAAATCCTATGCTGAAAAGTAGAAAAGATACTGTTCCTGGAGCCAGACTCGGGGGGGGGGGGGTAGGCACAACGATGCCCAGCTTACCTCATATTCTTCAGTTGTTGTTGTTGTTGTTTGTTGTTGTTGTTTGTTGTTGTTGGCTTTTCCCGGTTAGGGGTCGCCATAGCGGAACTCCGGTCCGCTAATGACTGGCAGTTGATTTTACATGCTGAGTTGCCAGCTCTAACGCACAACCTTCATCGAAGGTACGCCCATTCACGCATGTATCCACACAGAAGACGCTCTAGCTGACAGTCGAACCGGACAGCGTCTTACTGTGAGGCTGTATTTGACAGAAATGCTCCACAAGGACCTGTCCTTGACAATTAAAATTCACGCCTCTGCCATTTCAGCTCATTGTAATACTGAGCCCGCCCCTCTTCTCTCACCCTCTGCTAAAACAATTCTTTAGAGGGGCCAAAAATTTAAGGACCCCCCCCCCAGAAGAGCCCCTACTCCAGCCGGGACCTTAACTTTGTATTGAAAAAGCTCACTCTCCCTCCCTTTGAGCCAGCTGCAACAGCAGAGTTGAAATTCCTTTCTTGGAAAACAGCATTCCTTCTAGTCATCACTTCAGCAAGGCCCTCATAGCAGTGAAAACCCTTCATTATCTTCCATGCAGACAGGGTTTCCCTCAGGACCAGTCCTTCCTTTATGCCCAAGGTGGTGTCTAGTGTGGCCCTAAATCAGTTCATTCACTTGCCTACTTTCTTCCCTAATCCACAAAACAAAGGAGAACGAATCCTGCACTCTCTAGACGTACACAGACAACTTAGATTTTATTTGAACAGGACTAAGCCTCTCAGAAAATCTGAACAGCTGCTAGTTTGCTTTGCTGCAGGGGCAGAGGGGAAGGTAATTTCAAAACAAACCATTTTCAAATGGATAGTCCATTGCATTCATTTCTGCTACAAGCACACCTACCCCACAGGGGATAAGATCATTCCACCAGGGCTGCATCTGCCTCTGCAGCCTTTCTCAGAGGAGTCCCCTACCAAGGACATTCTAGAAGCTGCTACCTGGAGCTCTGTACATACCTTCACCAAGCATTACCACATGCCTCTTTTTTCAAAATCCAGAGCTGGTTTTGCCACTGCAGTCTTGTAGGGCTCAATAGCTGGCCCTAATGCTCTCTAACTTCCTCCTACCTTCCTTAGCTTTGGGAATCAACCCAAATGTGATGACTGCAACAGTGAAACACGAAGAACATAGTACAGTTGTGTACACTTACCATAAATATAGATGTTAGAGTGTATTCACTGTTGCAGTCCTGGTTACCCTCCCTCCAGCCCCCTGACTTCTCCTGGCTCTACCTTTCCTTCTTGTTTGGTATATTTAAGATGTTCTTCATGTTTCACTGTTGCAGTCATTACACTTGGGTTATCCTGCTGGCAGGCTACCCTCAGTCGGCCTGAATTCCAAAGTCTAGGTCCGGCGTCGGTTGTTGTCGCCTATTCCCTGACGTCAGTGTGCCAGGGGTATAAAAGATGCAGCCGATGCCATTATTTTCAGTCTTTCTTGCTGCGCGGTGCCTGAAGCATAAGCAGTTCGCAAGTGCCAGTCGTCCGACTCCTGAGGTTTTCGTGTTCGAGTTTCAGATCCGAAGTCTTCATTAAAAGCCAAGTACCCCGTTGGGGAAACGTTTTTCTTGCTCCAGACCGATGTCAGAAAAAGTTAATAATTGTATTTCTTGTGGGAAGCAAATACCTCATAAGGACTTTCATTCTTACTGTATTCCTTGCCTAGGCCCTGACCACGACGTTGCTAGTTGTCTGTTTTGTGCTAGATTTAACCAACGCACTATTAAGCGTCAGTACGATTTTGCATTACACTATTTTGGCAGAAGATTTCATTATACGATGTCGTCGGATAGCCTTCCGACTACCAGAGTTCACAAGAAAAGCAAAGAAAAAGAAAAGTGCAGGCATCCGAGGTCCAAAACTGATGAGGCTTCTTCTAAGCCAGTCGCCGGTTCGCTGGTTCTCAGGCGCCTACGCAGCCCCTGACGCCCGCTACTTTAGACCCGCAGGCCGCTACCGACTCCCACGTGGCTGCTGGAAGCTCAAGGTGTTGGACCTTCGGAGACTATTCCCTCAAATGGGTCAAGTATAACAACCTCATGGACAGGCCTCCATGCCCAAAAAACAGATGCTCAAAATGGCCGAAGACTTAATTACTTTGATCAGGGGTTCCCATCCCCCACCTGATAAAAGGCCTAGGCAAGAGAGCGAATCTTGATCTGGTTTCCATTTCATCAGATTCCTCTTCTGATCAGGAATAACTCTCTTCCTCCCTATGAGGATTCTGATGCTGAAGAATCTATGCCTTCAGCCTCTCCTCCTGAGGATTACTCTTTTGGGGGAAACCTTGCATACTATGAGGGAGCATTTCCACTGGGAAAGCTAAGATTTTTCAGAATCTAAGAAAAGGCTCAGAGACTTCCTTTTACTACTACAACACAGGCCCCTAGCTGTTCCACCTGTGTTAGACATTGTAGATGTATTTTCTCAGTCCAGTCTGACACCTGACTCCTTACCTCCAGCTCCCGTTAAGCCGGATGGGTACTACAGGGTCCCTGACTCTCATAAATTCCTTTTCAACAACCCTGCTGCTTACCCAGAAACTATCTCTCAGGGTCCCAAAGGAGTCAAGGCTTACGCTGCAAAAAACCCAATCCCCTCAGCCAGGGATTCTAGGGCATTGGACAGATGGGGAAAAAAGATTTACACTTCTGCTACCTTGGCTATAAGGGCATTAAGTTGTCAGTTTCATATGCTCAAATATCGGCAATATATATGTCACTGCTTAAACAGAAAATGTTGATAAATTCTGAATGTGTAGAAAACAAACAAATGCAGGATTTATTGCATGCAGCTGAACAAGTTCGAAAGCATACTTTGCAATGTGGTTTTGATGGAGGCCTCTTGCAGGGCCGCTGTTACGGGTTCTGTCATCAGGAGGCATGCTTGGTTGAAGGAACAAAATCTGCCTGATCATGTCAAAGCAAAATTATTCGATGCTCCGTTACAGCATGATACCTTGTTTGGTGTTAAAGCAGAAGAGGTGTTAAAGAAAATGGAGGACAAAGCTAAATCTATGCAAACGGTTAAAGATTTCTTGCGGGTACAACCTCCTAGATTTAGCAGACACTGGCCTACAAAGAATTGGTCCTTTCCGGTGTCAGACAGACCACAAAGGAGCAGATATAGATGCCCAAGAAGCAGATCCCAGCCCCAAGGTTCATACAGGTCTAAACAATGGGGTGCTTCTACCTCCAAAAGTGGAGAAGACAAATCACAGCCATATAGGAAACTGTCCCAATGACTTCCCCCTGCCTGCACCAAGCACTTACCTTCTGGCAGCACCTTTAGGGGGAAAACTAGCACTTTTTCTCAAAATTTGCACATAATAACCCAGGATAAATGAGTCCTAGACATAGTGTCACAAGGCTACAAGTTTCACTTCCATACCCTGCCAAGGGCAAACGGTTGGCCAGACTTGCCAAAACATCAATGGGCAGAGGCACAAAAGCAAGTCTCATCCCTCATGGACATGAGGGCCATTCAGCAAGTGCCAGAGCAAGAGCAGGGACAAGGATTTTATTCAAGACTGTTCTTGGTACCAAGAAAGGGCAAGACCTGGAGACCAATACTGGACCTATGTATTCTAAACACATATCTGGATATACCAAAATTCAAAATGTTGACTCTACAGCAGCTTCTGCCCATGCTGGGCAAGAAGGCTTGTCTTGTGACTTTAGACCTAAAAGAGGCATACCTGCATGTCCCAATCAGACAAACATGCAGAAGATACCTCAGATTCAAAGCTGGCTCAATGCACTACCAATACTCTGCACTACCCTTTGGCTTATCTGCTGCGCCCAGGGTCTTCACAAAGTGCCTGGCACCAGTAATTGCATTCTGCAGACAAAAAGGAATACAAATATATCCTTACTTGGACGACTGCCTCATTCAAGCAGAGAACAAGGACATTCTACTAAATCATCTGGCGTTTGTAAAGAAATTTCCAACTGGTCTAGGGTACACAGTCAACGAAAAGAAATCAAAACTAGTACCCTCTCAAGAGATAATATTCCTGGGTGCAAGCTTAAATACAACTGCCCAGATGGCTTGTCTCACGACAGACAAACAAAGACAACTGACTACCTACTTCAACCTGTTGGCAGCAAAGGCCCAGTTATCTGCAAGAAAAATTCTGCAGGCATTGGAATTCATGGCATCCTGCATTCTACTAATTCCATATGCAAGACTGCATATGCGGAAACTTCAATGGTACCGAAAAAGTGTTTGGACTCAACATTGCTACAGCCTGGAAACAATAATTACCCTCATTCCCTGCCTGCAACAGGAGTTTCGATGGTGGGCGAAGGCTTGTCACCAGAACAGGGACAGCCATTCACTTTACCCCCAGCCAGCCAGACATTAACAACGGATGCATCAAATTATGCCTGGGGAGCCCACATGGCAGGAAAATGTTTTCAAGGCACATGGTCCGCAAACCAAATGCATCTACATATCAGTCAAAAAGAGATGCTAACTGTTCAAAATGCCCTGACAGCCTTCAAGGACCTACTTCATCCGGGACAGCTACTGATAAAGACAAGACAACACCACGGTCATGTGGTATATAAATAAGCAGGGAGGGCACTCATTCTTACCCCCTTTGCAGACTAGCCATGACTTTGTGGGACACAGCATTGACTTACCAAGTACGTCTGCAGGCACAATTCCTGCCAGGAAAGATAAATACGCTGGCAGATGAACTAAGCAGAAACCTCATGGATCCCCACGAGTGGAAATTGGATCCACAAGTCTTCAGCATGATAACAAGGAAATGGGGATGCCTGGATATAGATCTGTTTGCCTCTCCTCACAACTACCAACTCAAAAGATTCTGCACAAGGACTTATCACAGACAAGCATGGAAAGTGGACGCCCTATCTTTCAGCTGGAAGAGCTTAACAGTATAAGCCTTTCCTCCACTGTCTCTCCTCCCCAAGGTACTCTTAAAGGTCAGACAAGAGAAGCCAAAGATGATACTGATTGCCCCAGACTGGCCCTGCCAGTACTTGTATCCAATCCTAAGGAACCTGTCTCAATGCCCGGCTTGGACCTTGCCTCAAGTTCCTCATCTACTATCCCAACAAAACAATCAGATCCTGCACAGCCAACTAAAGACCTTAAATCTGGCAGCATGGCGGATAATGTAGTCATACAAAACGCACCTCTCACTAAAGCTGTGATGGCATGTAAAGACATGCATCTGGAGCGTTTCTCCCCGGGCCTCCGCTGAAAACAGGCTCTGTGGAACCTAGTCGGACATTCCCGGTCAACAAATGTTAAATAAATAAAAGTAAATAAAATAAAATAAAATGTCATTTTGGAGGCCAGAAGGCCTAGTACCAGAAAGTCTTATGCTGGAAAATGTAAGAGATTCTGTGCTTTGAACCAGGCACAAGGAATTGAGACGGCTATACCAAATATTCCTCAGATTTTGCAATACTTAACTGAGATGCTGGGAAAAGGCCTATCCTTTTCATCAATTAAAATTCATGCCTCTGCCATTTCGGCTCATTACAATACAGAGCCACCAATCTTTTCTCATCCTTTGTTAAGGCAGTACCTCACAGAAGTGAAAAACTTAAGGCCTCCAAGGAGATTACCAATGCCTGCATGGGACCTCAATTATGTCATGGAAAACCTCACCCTGCCCCCTTTTGAGCCAGCCGCTACAGCTTATATAAAGTTTTTACCTTGGAAAACAGTTCTGCTCCTAGCAATAACTTCTGCAAGATGAGTATCAGAGCTACAGGCACTCATGGCTGTGGAACCTTTTATCATTTTTTATCCAGACACGGTTTCTCTGAGGACAAACCCGACATTTATGCCTAAGGTAGTGTCCAGTGTGGCCTTTAACCAAACTATTCATATGTCTACATTTTATCCAAACCCACAGAATAAGGAGGAGAGAATTCTGCATTCTTTGGACATACACAGACAGCTACGCTTCTACTTGAACAGAACTAAAGCTTTCAGAAAGACAGAGCAACTCCTAGCGGCATATGCTGCAGGATCACAAGGAAAGGCGATCTCAAAGCAGACTATTTCAAAGTGGATAGGCCACTGCATAAGTTTCTGCTATTCACAACATAGCAAGCCAGTGCCTAAGGGCATTAGGCCTCATTCAACCAGAGCAGCAGCCACTTCAGCAGCCTTCCTCAGGGGAGTACCAGCCAAAGACATTTTAGAGGCTGCTACCTGGAGTTCAGTGCACACCTTTACAAAGCACTATCATTTACCACTTTACTCTAAATCCAGGGCAGGCTTTGCCACTGCAGTTCTGCAGGGCCTCATAGCCGCTCTTAATACTATTTAGTTCCAGCCTCCCAACCATAGCTTTGGGATTCAACCCAAGTGTAATGACTGCAACAGTGAAACACGAAGAACATAGCAGTACAGTTGTGTGCACTTACCATAAATGTAGATGTTCGAGTGTATTCACTGTTGCAGTCCAGGTTACCCACCCACCATCCCCCATATCTTTGCTGGAACTTATCTGCACTTCTCTAATCTCTACAACCTATGTGGTGTATTTGCTTGTAGATGAAGGTATCATATATTTTGGTACATGCAGGTTTTATTGGCATATATTTAGCCTACCTTTTTGGGGGCACCTGACAACTGGGGCAAGAAAAAAAGAAAATGGCGTCAGCTGCATCTTTTATACCCCGGGCGCACTGATGTCAGGGAAGAGGCGACAGCAACCGACGCCGGACCTAGACTTTGGAATTCAGGCCGACTGAGGGTAGCCTGCCAGCAGGATAACCCAAGTGTAATGACTGCAACAGTGAATACACTCTAACATCTACATTTATGGTAAGTGTACACAACTGTACTTTTTTGATGGAGGTGTACCATAACATATAATTGCCTCCCATTGTGGGGGTACCTGACATCTGGGGCATGAAAAACTGATGTAATGGCATAGGCTGCATGTTTTATACCCCTGACGTCATGGAAGAAGAGACGGCATCTGATGCAGGAATCAAAGACTCTGGTCTTCGGGCCGGCTGTGGGATACCTGCAGGCAGATAACCCAAATGAGATAACTGCAACAGTGAATACACTCGAACATCTACATTTATGGTAAGTGTAAACAACTGTACTTTCTCCCTCTAGTAGTTTTCATGGTTAAGCTGAACTTAAACCAAAATCCTGTTTTAAATGTAAAGTTTCATGAATTGATATAAAAGTTGTGTTTTACCAGTTTGTCAAGTTTAGTGTTTTGTACACTATTTTTAACATCATGTACATTTTTTCAGGGATTTTATGAATTTATCCATTTGTTAATTGTGCCATACCTTTGCTTGAACTTTGCTTTTAATGAGGGAGTTTCTCAAAGTTTTTAACATTAATATACATTTCTAATTATGTTTAGGTTTTGTGTGTTTCTGTGCTTTAAGGGATTTAATTGGGTTCTTGGCGTTGACTGTTTAAACCCATTCAGTGTTTTGATTATGAAGAAGTCTGTGTTTACAGTGTATTGGATAATAGCGCTTAACTTTTAAGTTTTTATTGTATTTTTGCAATAAAGGTGTATTTTTTACCTATACCTCTGTTCTGGGTGATGTGTTCCATTAACTACTCTACACATTTGTGGTGGACTTTGGATTTATTCTGTCTGGGCTATGGAGTTATGACTTTAGCCCTCCCCACACTGCACACTTCTTGGTTATAAACTTAAACAATGCCTACTGTCACATTCGCACTGGCAAACATTTCAGACTTTTTTTAATTGTCTGTATCTGGTTTACAGTGTCCATTCTTTCTTTCCCTTTGGGATGATGATCTGTTGCTCCAAGGGAATTCACAGAGTGTATAGCTCCAGTAATTGCTTATTTCAAACTTCAAGACATTCACATTCTCTGTATTTGGAGGATTGTCTAATATTTGCAGACCCTTTTTCAGATGTCATGTCCTTGACAGGTATTCAGAAACTCCTTCTCAATATGGGTTTTCAAGTGATGTTATGGAAATCTTGTAATCTCTTTTCCCAGAATAGTTTTCCTGCATTGGCTTTTAGATTCTGCACTGGGAGGGGTTTCTCTTCCACCACACGAAGTACAGATATACCAAGAGTTTTTTTCCTGAGCTTTCCAGCCAATCGCTGGTATCTGCCAAGGAATTTCTTGTTGTGGGTTACATATCTTCTCTGATTCTCATGATCCCCTTGGCCAGACTTCACATGAAGAAAATTCAGTGGTACCTTAGGTCAGTCTGGACTCAACATCAACACCCCTTAACCCCTTACCTTTTCTTATTACAATCCTGAGGTTTGTAAGAAGGGAGATATGGATGTTCTTCATTCCACATTGCTGCAGTCCTAACTATTGGGTAGTCCGCTGTCCCAGTCGGCCCGAATACCAAAGTATATGGCTGACGTCGGTCAAGGCGCATTAGACTGACGTCAGTACGTCAGGGTACTAATGCGCATGACCGACGTCATATCCCCAGCCTTTTTTGCCGCATGGTCCGATGCAGAAGCAGTTTTGCGAGTGCAGGTTGGCGTTCTGAAAGTTTCTGAAGTCAGAGTTTCAGACCGAATCAAAGTTGGCTAAGTACCCCGTTGGGGAATATTTTGTTTTTTTCTTGCCTCAGTATTTAACCGGATGTCAGAAAAGTGAATAACTGTATTTCTTGTGGGAAACAGATACCTCATAGGGATTACCATACCTTGTGTATACCTTGTTTAGGGCCTGAGCATGACGTTGTTGGATGCCGCTCTTGTGCTAGATTTAACAAACGCACTATTAAGAGAAGGTTAGACTGTGCCAGGTTATTTTTTGGGAAGCGTTGTAATTATAAAATGCCGTTGGATGCTCCGGCCGCTTGACCAAAAGCGCAAGGACAAAGCAGCAAAGCCTAGAGTGGAAGAACCGACCGTCCCGGACGTCTGTTCTTTAGAAGGCTCAGTGGAGCCGGAGGTTCTGCCAGGAGTTTCTTTAGAGTCTCAGGGAGAGACTTTACTGTTACAGGATGTGTCCTCTCAGGAAGTAGGCCAGGCTGAAGGGGCTTCTCAGGTGGCTGTTCTTCCCTCTCTTCCTAAGGTGGTTAGAGCCTCCCCTTCTATTTCCAAGGCCTCTTTGAGAGGCAGGCCAAGTTTAGCTTCAGTGGGGGTTTCTCCTACTGCTTCAGGGTCCTTGCCTAAGAAACATATGCTTAAAATGGCAGAGGATTTGATTACTATGATTAGAGGTTCTATGCCCCCTCCTGATAAGAGGCCTAGGGTGGAACCTGAGTTTGAGAGTTTTGAGCAATGTTCGGAGGCTTCTGAGTCTTCGGCTGAAGACTTGCAGGAGTTTCCTCCTTATTCTGATTCTGAGGTGGATGATTCTACTCCTTCGGCTTCTCCTCCTGAGGATTTTTCATTTTCAGAGACTCTGCATTCCATGAGGGAGCATTTTAAATGGGAAGGTCAAGATTTCTCTGATTCCAGGAAGAGGCTTAGGAATTCTTGTTTTTACCCCAGCATAGGCCTTTAGCTATACCTCCTGTTTTGAATGTGGTGGAAGATGTTTTTGCAGAGGCTTCCCTGAATCCTGATTCTTTGCCTCCTGCCCCAGTTAAACCGGATAGGTACTATAGGGTGCCTGAAGCTCATAAGTATCTTTTTAAGAGTCCTAGGGCAGACCCGGAAACTGTCTCTCAGGGGCCTAAAGGTGTGAAGGCTTCTGTTGTTAAAAATCCTGTTCCTCCTGATAAAGAGGCAAGGGCTTTGGATAGATGGGGAAAGAAAGTGTATACTTCTTCCACTTTAGCCATGAGGCGTTGAATTGTCAGTTTCACATGTTAAAATATCAGAATTATCTCCTTTCACAATTGAAATCTAAGGTGGATGCTCTGGCAGAAGGTATTGAGTGTAAAGAGTTGCAGGATTTAGTTCATGTGTCTGAACAGGTGGGTAAGCATTCCTTGCAGTGTGGTTTTGATGCTGTGCAGGCCTCCTCGAGGGTGGCTGCCACTGGTTCTGTTCTTCGTGCACGCATGGTTGAGGGATCAGAATTTAGCTGAGCATGTTAAAACAAGGATTCTGGATGCTCCTTTACAGTCTGATGTGTTGTTTGGTTCGCCTGTGGAAGCAGTTTTAAAGAAAATGGAGGACAAGGCTAAGTCTATGCAAACTGTTAAGGATTTTTGCAGGTGCAGCCTCCAAGTTTAGTAGAAATTGGCCTACTAAGGGATGGACATATCCTGCTTATGATTCCCAGTCTAGGGGTAGGTCTAGGCGTGGTAGGGGCAGAGCTCAAGGTTCTTTTAGGCCTAGAACAGGGAGTTCTCCTGCTCAGACTTCTGGTGAGGGCAGGGGTCAGTCCTTTCGTAAACAGACCCAATGACCTACCTTTTCAGCTGCCAGTACATTCTCGCCTGGCAGCACCTTTGGGAGGAAGGCTGGCTCTTTTCAAAGAAAATTGGGATTTAATTACCCAAGACAGATGGGTTTTGGATATCATTCACCACGGTTACAGGTTTTATTTCCATACCTTGCCTCCTTTCAAAGGCATGCCAGACATTCCTCCTCTTCAAAGAAAAGAGGCTCACAAGCAAATTTCTCTGTTGCTCCAAATAGGGGCCATTCAGCCAGTTCCTGTGCCAGAAAGGGGCCTAGGATTTTATTCTCGCCTGTTCCTAGTACCGAAGAAGGGGAACACGTGGAGACCAATTTTGGATTTATCTATCCTCAACACTTATCTGGACATTCCCAAGTTCAAAATGTTGACGTTACAACAGCTTTTACCTCTGCTGGGCAAAGATCACTGGATGGTAACTTTAGATCTCAAGGAAGCTTACCTTCATGTGCCTATCCGACTAAGTTGCAGGAAGTATCTGCGTTTTCGAGCTGGAAATTCTCATTATCAGTTCTCTGCATTGCCCTTTGGCTTATCTACTGCGCCCAGAGTATTCACAAAGGTTCTGGCTCCAGTGATAGCTTACTTCAGGCTAAAAGGAATTCAAATCTATCCTTACTTGGACGACTGCCTGATTCTGGCTCAAGAAAAGGAAGACCTTTTACAGCATTTGGAATTTGTGATAGCAGTGCTAAGATGCCTAGGGTATTCTGTGAGCGAAATAAAGTCCAGTCTAGTACCCTCTCAAGACATGTGCTTTCTGGGTGTGAGACTGAATACAGCAGCCCAGATGGCGCTTTTAACCCCGGACAAACAAAAGAATCTTTCCAGTTACTTCCATCAACTATCTCTTCAGTCCGGGCTGACTGCAAGGACAGTCCTTCAAGCCTTAGGGTTCATGGCATCTTGTATTCTGGTGCTTCCCAATGCCAAACTGCATATGAGGAAGCTGCAATGGTATCTCAAAAATGTATGGACACAGCACTGCCAGGATTTGGACACTGTCATTCAAATAATACCTTGCATTCAAAAGGAATTTTTGTGGTGGGCTCAGGAATGTCACCTAAACAAGGGACTCTCTGTGACCCGGCCAGAGGCGAGTCAGATTCTAACGACAGATGCCTCAGACATTGCTTGGGGAGCTCATCTAAATGGAAAGTGGATACAAGACAAGTGGCCTGCCAGACTACAGCATCTACATATCAACATGAAAGAGATGTTAGCAGTCCAGTTTGCATTAATGGCTTTCAAGGAGTTACTTCTTCCAGGGCAGGTGTTGATTCTAACAGACAACACAACTGTCATGTGGTACATCAACAAACAAGGGGAACACATTCTTACCCGTTGTGCAGGCAAGCAATGATTTTATGGGAGACTGCGCTCAGCTTGCAACTAACTCTTCAGGCAAGCTTTCTGCCGCGAGCACAGAACTCCTTAGCACATGTCTTACGCAGACAAATCATGAATCCCCACCAGTGGAAACTGGATCTTCATGTATTTGAAAATTGACAGTGTCATGGGGAACTCCAGACATAGATCTGTTCGCTTCTCCACTAAACCACCAGCTGCCAAAGTTTTGCACAAAGAGGTTTCATCACACAGCTTGGAAAGTGGATGCTCTTTCTTTCAGTTGGAAAAATCTTCATGTGTATGCCTTTCCACCTCTGCCTCTTCTCCCAAAGGTGCTCCTAAAGGTCAGACAAGACAAGCCAAGGATGATTTTAGTAGCTCCAGATTGGCCTCGGCAACACTGGTACCCATTACTGAGGAGTCTGGTAAGGAAGCCTCCATGGCCTTTACCTTTGATTCCACACCTGTTGTCTCAGAGGGACGGTCACCTGCTCAATGTCAAGCTTCACTCTCTTCATCTAACAGCCTGGCATATTCTGTTTTGAAACACAGCAGGTCTCAACTTCCTCAACAAGTTTTAAATGTGATTATGGAAGCCAGAAGACCTAGTACAAGGAAAGTGTACGAGAAAAATGGAAGAGATTTTTATTTTGGAGTGCAGCACACAATTTGGAAATTTCTGAGCCTAATTTGAGTGTGGCTCTTCAATATCTTACTGAGTTATTGGACAAAGGTTTGTCTTTCTCTTCCATTAAGATTCATGCTGCAGCAATTTCAGCTCACTATGATTGTGACCCACCATTGTTTTCGCATCCTTTGTTCAAGCAATTTCTTAGAGGGGCAAAGAATATAAGACCCCCGTAGAGCTCCTACTCCTGCTTGGGATCTCAATTTTGTGTTGGAGAAACTTACTCTACAACCTTTTGAGCCTGCGGCTACTGCTGAATTGAAATACTTGTCATGGAAGACTGCTTTTTTGTTGGCCATTACTTCTGCAAGAAGGGTTTCTGAATTGCAGGCCCTTATGGCGGTAGAGCCTTTTTTGATTTTTCATAAGGATAGGGTATCATTACGTACTAATCCTTCCTTTATGCCTAAGGTGGTTTCTAGTGTGGCTTTAAACCAAACTATTCATTTGCCTACTTTTTATGCAGATCCCCAAAATAAAGGGGAAAAGATTTTGCACACTTTAGATGTGCACAGGCAATTGCGTTATTATTTAAGCAGGACTAAGGATTTTAGGCAGTCTCAACAGTTGTTCGTTTCTTTTGCTTTGAGTTCTCAGGGCAAGCCTGTGTCAAAACAAACTATTTCTAAGTGGATTGGGTTTTGCATTGCATTTTGTTATTCCCATCATGGCAAGGAGATTCCAGCTGGGATTAGGCCTCATTCCACTAGGGCTACTGCCACTTCTACAGCATTTCTAAGGGGGGTGGCAACTAAGGATATTTTGGAGGCAGCTACTTGGAGTTCAGTGCATACTTTCTCTAAGCATTATCACCTTCCTCTCTACTCTAAATCTAGGGCTGGTTTTGCCACCGCTATTTTGCAAGGCATGTTGTCAGCTCCTGCTTCCTTATGATTTGCCAGCCTCCCTTACCTCTGCTTTGGGATTCTACCCAATAGTTAGGACTGCAGCAATGTGGAATGAAGAACATAGTACAGTTTTGTACCTACCATAAATGTAGATGTTCGAGGATCCACATTGCTGCAGTCCATTCTCCCTCCTTCGCCTGTGTGTTTAGGGGTGGTTGTGTAGGTGAGGTTATACTCTGGTAATTTTGTATATATTGTATATATTTTTGGTGCAGGAATGTTTGGAGTTTTTGGTTTTGGCCTTGTCTTTTTAGGGTCTTCTGACATCTGGGGCAAGAAAAGACTGAGGATATGACGTCGGTCATGCGCATTAGTACCCTGACGTACTGACGTCAGTCTAATGCGCCTTGACCGACGTCAGCCATATACTTTGGTATTCGGGCCGACTGGGACAGCGGACTACCCAATAGTTAGGACTGCAGCAATGTGGATCCTCGAACATCTACATTTATGGTAGGTACAAAACTGTACTTTGTGGGTGGATCAGCCATCTTTGAATCCTGTTCTCTCCTTTTCCATTCTGCCTCCTCTGCACTCTGTCACAACAGATGCTTCAGACTTTGCCTAGTGGTGGGGTGCATTGTCAAGAGGAATTAAAAAGCAAGGCATAGGGAATAAACACGGCAGACTGATGCAATTAAATGTCAAAGGAATGATTGTGCTAAGAATGCTTTGACAGACTTGAATCGTCTCTAATAACTTGCAGAGGTCCTAGAGATCAAGCAACACCACAGTCATGTGGCACATAAACAGGAGAGCAACCAGTATTGCCCTCCCCCCTTGCAGACTTGCTATAATAGCCTAGGAGATAGCAACTAGGCTCAAATTGACTCTGCAGGTGTCATACATATAGTCAGTCAGAACAAAACATTGTAGCAGATAAGCTGAGCAGTACCATGACAGACCCTTACAGATGGAAACTGCACCTAGGTGTCTTCCAGAAATTGATCCAGCTGTGGGGAGACGCATCAGATAGAACTGTTTATTCTGAAATTAGGCAAAAAAAATCTCTTCCAGGACTCCTTACAAATCAGCCTGGAAGACAGATGCCTTGTCATTCCTATGGACAGAAATGTTTCTCTCTGCTTTTCCACCACATCCTCTGATACCCACACTTCTAAAGATTTAGGTCTTTTCAAAGATTGTGGTGAGGTTTCCCTTTTGGCTCAGGCTACAGTGGATTGTCCATCATAAGGCTACTGCAGCAGTGATCTTCAGCTGTATAGGATGTATCCTGCACAGGATACAACTGCTGGCCAGCCTCAAAAGCTTGAAAGTACCTTACAACTGCCCAGACCATTAGTCAGTTCAAGCTGTCCTTACTATAAAGAGCAGTTGGAGTGCCAAGCCTTTCAGAGCTTTCCCGCTGCCAAAGAGTGCTCCTCTTGCATGCTTCTCTGCTAAAGCTTTGCATTGCTGTGCAGATAGGTTCATAAAAGCAACAGCAGAGGACAACCATCATGATATAGTCTGTTTTGACACAGTTTGTCCTTTCTTTGTCGCAACATAAGAAATGGCCAATCAGCTTTTCTAAATGACTTGGTTTTGTCAAGATAGTACTTGAGCTGCCCATGCCCATCCAGTGTATATAGAGTACTTTCTCCCTGGTTCTGACCATTAGGATAGCACAACTGGGAAGACCGATGGCTCGATTTGGAGTGAACTCTGAAACATCCCTGGTCAGGAATGAGATCAATGAAAAATCCTTTTCACAATCTTTATATTGGTGGACCACGTGTGAGGCATTATAATAGACCTGCTTAACTTGTTTGCAATCAAGTTGGATTTCCTCAGAATGTGTGTTGCTATCAGAAAGACTGGATGAGATTGCTTACTGCCACGCACTCATAGCTTCTCGACAAAGGGGGGATAGGGATGTGGTGTTCCCTCTTGTTTGTTGATGTATCAGACCACTGACATATTGTCTGTCTGAATCGCAAAAGTACCGATGGGGAGAGCTTCTTGGAAGGCCTCCAATGCTAGGAGGACACCTTTCCAGGACACTGATGTGTGTGTTGTCCTCTTTGGGGGACCATGTTCCTTGGATTGTCTTAAGGAGTAATCCCGACCCGATATGGGAGGAGACTGTGGTCACTATGGTCTTGGGTTGGAGCAGAACAAAGGGACTCTTTTCTTGTACTTGACTGGAACTTATCCACCATAGAAGATAATTTCTGCAAGTCTGTGTTATTTTGAATTGACTGGATAATGGTTGGCAACTCAGTAGTCCATTCTCCACCAATGTCCACTGAAGAATCCTCATATGATACCTTGCCAATGGTACTAGCAAGACTGCAGCTGACATGGATTCCAAAGCTTGAAGGACCAGTCAAACTGAATGAGAGGAACTTTCAATATTCTTTCTGACCTACAACTGAATAGTCTGAATTCTTAACAGAGGAAGAGAGACTGTGTGTGACTGTATTGAGCAGGGCACCGGTGAATTTAAATTACAATGTGTTGGTTCGAGATGAGATTTGTTACGACTGATTGAAATCCCAGGTGGGAATATAACTGCAGTACATAGTCTCAAGCTAGAATCAGATAATGCCCGGTCTGACAGGTTATGAGTCAGTCATCTAGATATGGAAACACCCAGAATCCCTGCAGTTTCGAGTGAGCTGTTACTACTGCCATACACTTGGTAAACACCCTGGGGATGTGGTAAGACCAAAGGGCAGAGCTCTAAACTGGTAATGACTAGCATCCGGCTGGAAGTGTAGATCATCTGTTCATTGTGATATGATAGTACACATCCTGAAGATCTATCCAGCACATCCAGTAGTCCTTGTACAGGAAAGGCAGAATGGACTGAACCATGAACCTCCAGAACTGTGTGTGCTGAGCCGGCTGATAGATTGCCGAGATCCAAAATTGGTCTCCAGTCCCCTGTTTTCTTGGCACTAAAAAGAATCTTAAGTAAGTTCCGGACTCCCTCTGGTTAGGGTGGACTTCTTGAATTACTTTTTTCTAGCAGCTTGTTTATTTCTAGTGCTGCTGCTTCCCTCTGATTGGGTGAAATATCTGGGATTTTGTTTACTATTGGTGGAGGGGTGGATGGGAAAATAGTGTTCATTAACTTCTGGATATGCATTTCAAAGAAGAAAGTTCAAAGAAGAAAGCCAAAACTATCAGGCTTACCACTACTACTGCGCCTTTTGTGTCCGACCCTCAGCCTCACCTGGTGGAGGATCTGGGCTCCGCAGCCTCTGATATAGCGGGTAAGCTATATGGAAGACGCACAATCCCACATGGAGGGCACGTCCATAGAGGCTTTTCCGACATCTGTTTCAGACTCCAGGGAGAACCAGTGATTCCGTTAGGTCCATCGGATACCTCAGGTTCTTTACAGGCCTTCCTCCTTTCAGATGTCTGCCAGGCCTCTCAAGAGAAAAGAAAAGAGGAAGCTTCTCTAACCTTCTCCTGAAAGCATGCCTGACTGGCAGGCCTTCAGCCAAAGTTTGTTTAATGCCTTCATGGCCTTATGGCTTACCAGTACAGGGACTTTTACGATGCCGCCTCCTCCTACTCTGAGCCCAAGGCCTCAAACAGACCCATCCATGAGGGAAGTGGAGGATTTTTCTGATTCTTCATCTGAAGTCATTCTCTTGTACCTCTCCGCTTTCTTCTCCCTTGTGGTATGGCTCCCCAGATGAAGAATCCATTGACCCTGACTCCCCAGCTGAGGATTTGACCTTTTGGGGAAACCATTGCCAAGATGAAAGAACATTTTAAGTGGGAATCCTCTGAAATAACCGAGGTTCAGAAAAGGTATTATGACCTCATTCAAATGGATTCCCCAACCCCTACTGCTGTCCCTCCGGTTCTTACTGCCTTCCTGGATGCCTTTTCTTCAGCATCCTTGAACTCTGATTCGCAACCCCCTGCTCCACACAGACCAGATAGATTTTATGAAGTCCCTGAAACTGCTGAGTATCTTGTAAAGTGTCATCCAGCAGACCCTGCCACTATTTACATCTCCACAGATAAGGCATCTAAACTGTTACCCATCACCACCACCATTCTCCCAGGTGACAAAGACAGCAAAACCTTGGAAAGTCTGGGTAAGAAAATTTACACCTCTGCTACTCTGGCGTTCAGGGCTACTAACTGCCAGACACACACGGCTAAATATGCCTTATCCCTTCTGGAGAAAGCCAAGGAATTGTCTGGTGTACCAGATTTTGCTGCCAAAACTTCACTGTCTTCCCTTCTGGCTCTCACCGCCCAGGTTACCAGGCACTGTATAAAGTGCAGTTATGATGCAGCTGAAGCCTCAGCAAGGTCAGCACTATCAGCGTCTGCTTTGAGAAGATATTCCTGGCTACACTTGCAGCCCCTTCCAGATGGCTTTAGGGTGAAGCTGATTGATGCCCCTCTGGATAACACAGCTTTGTTTGTTACTAATGTGGCTGATTTATTTAAGTCACTACAGCAAAACGGGAAAGCGATCCAGGATTTAAAACACCTGCTAGTCTCTCTCCTATCCCAAAATTCCAAAGGAACTACCCTGCTAAAACTCAGTTTATTAGAAAGCACTCTTGCCCTGCTGCTCCCACTAGATCTAGAAAAGCAACCAGGAAGCAACCCCATCCTACTAGAGCTTCCCCCTCCTCTAGCCAGAGGCTACCCTTTCAAGATAGGGCAGGTAGTATTTGACTACCTCCCAACTCTGAAACTCCCACCCCTCCCTCTCTCCCTCTGTCGGTTCGTCTCTCTCACTGTCTTCCTGTGTGGACATCCATCACCTCAGACAAATGGGTCCTTTCAATCATCTAAAACGGGTACTTTATGACCTGGCTTATGCCCCCAAAGCGAAAGGGTATACCACAATCTCCAAAACAATAGCCACACCTACTGCGGCCAGTACTTAAAACCCTGCTAGATGAAGGCACCATTGAAACAGTGCCACTGACTGCAAAAGTAGATTTGTGCTTAGCTAAGGCATTCCTAATGTCATTATTTCTAATAGCTGCTAAATGCTCCTTAATTCTAGCAGATAGAATTCTGGTGGTTTTACCTACTTGTCCTAATTTCTCTGGTTTTAAATTTCTTCTTTTACATAAACTAAATACCTTCTTTGGAGAAAAATT